>NC_057809.1:315923267-315924416 GCF_018294505.1 Triticum aestivum | reverse complement strand
TCCCTTAGTGACCTTGAGCCAAAAGGGGTCAGAAAATACAACTGCAAGCATGTGAACATAGCAAAAACATAATCAGTTTTCATACTTAGTGAAAACTGGAGCAAGCTGAAATATAGCTCAAGTAGGCATGTTTACGAGCTCGATGCACTCACTATAGAGCAAGTCATGGCAAGACAAGCATACACCCATCAAGAAGGCACAAAATGCAAGCTATACATGGCAAGAAAAATAGCATAGCATGCACGGATCAACTACAACATCATCGGCAAAATTGCAAACAAGTTGACAATCTGCCCAGATTCACAAAGTAGCAAAAGTAGAGATCGATTGACTCAAGATAGGGTGCTCCATAATTGCAAACAAAGAAATGGATGGATAGAGCACTACAATATTAACAAAACATCCTTACTGATCATCCTCAAAGAGGCACGGATCACTAGGAAACAACAAGAACATATGGCATCATGAGATAAACAGCTCAAGGACTTAGTGAAATTGCTAAGTCCCTCAAAACAGAATTAGCAAGTGCACCACTTTGCAAGCTTGTACTAGTCACCACACACATCCTAAAAATACATGGGTTGCACCTCTGGAAAGATGAAAAAACCGTTAACAAAACACATGTAGAGCATTAGGTCATAGCATGCACACATTAATCATGCCAAAAATGACAAAATCCTAAATGGAGTAGCAGATCTGACAATTATCTCAAGTAGCCCTCTTCTAACAGCATTTCGGGCATCAAGATGAACTCAAATGCAAATAATGCAATGGAATGAAATGATTTACTCTCTGAGATAAACATTCTGATATGCTATATGCATGAATCGGAGCTACGGATGCAAAGTTACGGAGCTACGAACATGAGCACTTGAACTGAAAATTTCGGGACTTAGAAGAATAAAAACACCTCCGGATCTAGGGTTAGACCCGGCACGCGAACCGAGGTTGGATCCGGGCTCGCCGGACTTCCTGTATGCCGGAGCTCGCCGGAGGAAGGAGGAGGCCGGCGAGGTGCTCCCGGGGCTCGCCGGAGTGGAGGCCGGAGCATGGGGCCCGAGGGGCGGCGAGGGGCGCGGCGGCGGAGGCGGTGGGCGAGGTGGCGCAGCCGGGCGGGCGAGGCGGCGGGGATGGCGCGGCGATGCAGCG
>NC_057809.1:315921234-315922766 GCF_018294505.1 Triticum aestivum | reverse complement strand
GCTTCATTCGAGTCCACCAATAAGCCTGCTTGAGGTCCTGATACATCTTCGTGCTCCCAGGGTGGATGGAGAGGAGAGAATTGTGAGCCTCGTTCATGATCACTTTACGGAGGTCACCTTTGGGTACAACAATACGATCCTCGAAGAAGAGAGTGTCCTTGTCATCAAGGCGGTAGCACTTGTACTTGGACTGACTCTTGGCAATCCCAATCTTCACCTTTTTCACCATAGCATCAAGAAGCTGGGCTTGGCGAATCTGGTCTTCCAAGGTAGGAGAGACTTGAAGGTTGGCGAGGAAACCCTGAGGAACAACTTGCAGATTATGTTTGCGGAAAGCTTCACAAAGCTCGGGTTGAAAAGGCTTGAGAATCAGACTGTTGCAGTAAGCTTTCCTGCTCAAGAGGTTGACATCCATTAGCACATTGATAGACAAATATTTGAGATGAATCCAACGGAATGAAAATTGCAACATATAGTCTTTCACATCCGAACAAAATGAATGAATGCATTCCTCTTGAAATGGTCACATATCCATAAATTGAGAAGCCACGTAGAATTAAGGTAGAGAAATAAATCAACAAGGTACGGATCAAGAACGAATAATCGGTAAGAAATCCCAATCTCAAACCAATATCCGTGGAAGAAGAACTAGAGCTACTAGAATTCCCACCTATGAAACTCCCGAACCTTTCTGGTTATGCAATCAGGTGTTCGGGATACAGGGGAAGCATAATATCTCACCCAAACTAGCAAATCCTACATCCAGCTGTATCCATCCTTCAACACATAACCAAGAAACCTTCGGAAACCATCTACCTCAACCTTCGAAAAGCATCTGTTATACAAGTTATGGTGATACTCCCGAACTCCCGCCCCAGTACTGGGTCGCGTCAAGGTTATCTCACCAACGAACTGCATAAAAGAGATTTAAGATGTCGGCGTACTAAACTCGGGTATTCCAGAACTGCAACGATAAAATTATGATGACAACACCTCAGAGCACAACTCCCCGGGACACTTCCACTAAACCCCTGACAGGAGGCACCAAGACAATGTTCTCATCATAAAACCATCGGAACGATTCCAAGATACCGCGTGATCCTAAAAAATTAGTGAAATTTGAGAAGAGAAGAGTCAAAACTCTACGTCAGGATGCCTTACCAGAGTGATGAGGAGACTGGGAAGTAAAAAGAATTCCTAAACTCTCCGATATATAATTCCTAAAGACTCAAACATTTTTCTAGACACAACTCGGCCGCTAAAACGATCAAGCAATGGGGCTCCTAAGGTCGGGGAAGGCTCTGATACCAACTTGAAACACCCTCGATGCGACTATATCTCCAACGTGTCGAGGCACGACTTAGAGGCATAATCGCATTGAAGGCATATGTCGCAAGTTAGGCAATCTTCACAACATCCCATGGAATATGATAATAAAAGGGAAGATAACATAGTTGGCTTACACTCGCCATGTCAATCAAGTACATAAATAACATTACATCATCCAAACACTCATGGCCCGACTACGGCGC
>NC_057809.1:315919999-315921224 GCF_018294505.1 Triticum aestivum | reverse complement strand
GGGGGGGGTTAAAATAAGATGACCCTTGGGCTCCGGTAACCCAAGGGAAAAAGAGGCTAGGTGGCGAATGGTAAAACCAATGTTGGGCATTGCTGGAAAATCTTTAATCAAGGCGAACTATCAAGGGGTTCCCATTATAACCCAACCGCGTAAGGAACGCAAAATCCGGGAACATAACACTGATATGACGGAAACTAGGGCGGCAAGAGTGGAACAAAACACTAGGCGAGAGGCCGAGCCTTCCACCCTTTACTAAGTATATAGATGCATTAAGATAACCAGATAATATAATGATATCCCAACAAGTAAATAAATGTTCCATCAAGGAACGGCCTTCAATCTTCACCTGCAACTAGCAACGCTATAAGAGGGGCTGAGCAAAGCGGTAACATAGCCAATCAACGGTTTGCTAGGACAATGGTGGGTTAGAGGTTTGACATGGCAATTTGGGAGGCTTGAAAGCAAGTGGTAGGCATCGTAGCAATGGCATAGCAAAAGAGCGAGCAAACTAGCATAGCAAAGATAGTAGTGATTTCGAGGGTATGATCATCTTACCTGCACCGTTGTCAGAGTTGACTGGATCCTCGAAAGCAAACTCAACGGGCTCCTCATTAGTGAACTCGTCTCCTGGCTCTACCCAAACAAGACAAACAAGCAACAAGGGCACAATCAACCACGTGCAAACTCAAACAACACAATGCAAAGATGATATGCTATGCGGGATGCGATGCGGGATGCAAAATGCAAGATATGACAGGAAATGCATGAACCTGACCTCAACATGGAAATCCAAGTGTGCCACTGGAAAGATGAGATGAAATCGCTTGAAAACGATATAAAGAACGCCGGAGTCGGAGTTACGGTTTGGAAATGGCAAGCGATTCAAATATGGCACCGGTCTGCAATTTACAGCAAGTAGCCAACTAAATGCAATGAGATGAACATGCTACAGCAACCAAACATGACAACAAAATACATGGCAGGGATGCATTCAAGATGCTTAACAAAAGTCTAGCACTGAGCTACGGCCAATTCATCCATTAACAGGTTCAAACAAGCATGGCAAAAATGCATATGGAAAACAGATCTCAGACTTAGTGAAATTAACACTTGTCTGAAATTTCAGATCAGGTAGCACTCTTCGGAGCAACAAAACTACATGCTACAGGACCTGAACATGGCAAAGTAAAGCATGGCATGGAGCTACTCAAATAGCGTAACAAAA
>NC_057809.1:315915631-315919989 GCF_018294505.1 Triticum aestivum | reverse complement strand
GCAGGGAGGCGCGGGCGGCGGATGGATGGGCCTCGGGTGCCGGCTGCGGGCTTCCCGGGCCCGGGCGGCGCGGGGATCTGGGGACCGGGCGCGGGCGAATGAGAGGATGCCACGTGGCGGCGGTGGCGGCGGGATTTTTCGTCCGGCGGCGGGCGGACACGTCCGGCCGCGCGGAGAGGAGGGGGATCTAGGTCTAGGGTGGATTTGATCCGGAAATTTCGGGGGAGGTGCTATTTTATAGGTAGAGGGAGCTAGGAGAGTCCAAATGGGGTGCGTGTTTTTGGCCACGCGGTCGTGATTGAACGCTCTAGATGATGGAGCAGAGTTAGGTGGGTTTTGGGCCAAATTGGAGGGTTGTTGGGCTGCAACACACACGAGGCCTTTTCGGTCCCTCGGTTGACCGTTGGAGTATCAAACGAAGTCCAAATGATACGAAACTTGACAGGCGGTATACCGGTAGTAAACCAAGGCTGCTTGGCAAGTCTCGGTCCAATCCGGAAATGTTTAATCCTCACACACGAAAGAAAGCTAGAAATGACCACCGGAGAAGAACGAAGCGCCGGAATGCAAAACGGAGAACGGGGAAAATGCTCGAATGCATGAGACGAACACGTATGCAAATGCAATGCACATGATGACATGATAAGAGATGCATGACAACTATAACAACACGCGGAGACAAAGACCCGAACCCGAGAAAATAAATATAACTTAACGCCGGAAACGGCAAGAGTTGGAGTACAAATTGGGTAAGTTACATCCGGGATGTTACAACACTCCACCACTACGAAAGGATCTCGTCCCGAGATCTAGGACTGAAAGAACGTCGGGTACTCAGAACGGAGGTGATCCTCGCGTTCCCAGGTAGCTTCACGGTCGGAATGGTGTGACCACTTGACTTTGAGAAATTTGATTGACTTGTTGCGAGTCTTGCGTTCAGTCTCTTCAAGAATAGCAACTGGGTGCTCACGATAAGAGAGATCTTCTTGGAGCTCAATGTCCTCGAAGTTGACGGTGCGGTCAGGAGTCTTGAATCACTTTCGGAGCTGAGAGACATGGAACACGTCATGAACATTTGCAAAGTTTGAAGGAAGCTCGAGTTGATAGGCGAGGTCGCCTCTCTTGCTGACAATCTTGAAAGGTCCCACGTATCTAGGGGCAAGCTTCCCTTTGATACCGAAGCGACGAGTACCTTTCATAGGAGAGACGCGTAGGTAAACATGATCTCCAATCTCGAAAGCCAAATCACGGTGCTTACTATCATAGTAGCTCTTCTGACGGGATTGGGCTGCTTTGAGGTTATCTCGAATGACTTTGCACATTTCTTCTGCCTCTGTGATTAAGTCATTACCCAAAAGCTGACGTTCACCGGTTTCAGACCAGTTGAGAGGGGTACGACACTTCCTGCCATACAGAATTTCAAATGGGGCCTTGCCCGAACTTGCTTGAAAACTGTTGTTGTAGGAGAATTCAGCATAAGGAAGACAATCCTCCCACTTCATGCTGAAGGAGATCACACAAGCCCTGAGCATATCTTCAAGAATCTGGTTGACACGCTCGACTTGACCGCTAGTTTGAGGATGGAAAGATGTGCTGAAGCGGATGTTCATGCCCATGGCCTTCTGAAAAGAATCCCAAAACTTCAAGGTAAAGATGCTGCCACGGTCTGAAGAGATCACTTGTGGAATACCGTGCAGAGAGACAATACGAGAGGTATAGAGTTCCGCCAATTGAGCTGCAGTGATCGACTCTTTGATAGGCAGAAAACGAGCCACTTTGGTGAGTTTGTCGATGACAACGAATATAGCATCATTGCCACGCTTGGACTTAGGAAACCCAGTCACGAAGTCCATTTCAATGTGGTCAAACTTCCATTCTGGAATGGCAAGAGGTTGGCGGAGACCTGCTGGCCTTTGGTGTTCTGCCTTCACTCTTCTGCAGACATCACATTCATTCACGAATTGAGCGATCTCGTGCTTCATTCGAGTCCACCAATAAGCCTGCTTGAGGTCCTGATACATCTTCGTGCTCCCAGGGTGGATGGAGAGGAGAGAATTGTGAGCCTCGTTCATGATCACTTTACGGAGGTCACCTTTGGGTACAACAATACGATCCTCGAAGAAGAGAGTGTCCTTGTCATCAAGGCGGTAGCACTTGTACTTGGACTGACTCTTGGCAATCCCAATCTTCACCTTTTTCACCATAGCATCAAGAAGCTGGGCTTGGCGAATCTGGTCTTCCAAGGTAGGAGAGACTTGAAGGTTGGCGAGGAAACCCTGAGGAACAACTTGCAGATTATGTTTGCGGAAAGCTTCACAAAGCTCGGGTTGAAAAGGCTTGAGAATCAGACTGTTGCAGTAAGCTTTCCTGCTCAAGAGGTTGACATCCATTAGCACATTGATAGACAAATATTTGAGATGAATCCAACGGAATGAAAATTGCAACATATAGTCTTTCACATCCGAACAAAATGAATGAATGCATTCCTCTTGAAATGGTCACATATCCATAAATTGAGAAGCCACGTAGAATTAAGGTAGAGAAATAAATCAACAAGGTACGGATCAAGAACGAATAATCGGTAAGAAATCCCAATCTCAAACCAATATCCGTGGAAGAAGAACTAGAGCTACTAGAATTCCCACCTATGAAACTCCCGAACCTTTCTGGTTATGCAATCAGGTGTTCGGGATACAGGGGAAGCATAATATCTCACCCAAACTAGCAAATCCTACATCCAGCTGTATCCATCCTTCAACACATAACCAAGAAACCTTCGGAAACCATCTACCTCAACCTTCGAAAAGCATCTGTTATACAAGTTATGGTGATACTCCCGAACTCCCGCCCCAGTACTGGGTCGCGTCAAGGTTATCTCACCAACGAACTGCATAAAAGAGATTTAAGATGTCGGCGTACTAAACTCGGGTATTCCAGAACTGCAACGATAAAATTATGATGACAACACCTCAGAGCACAACTCCCCGGGACACTTCCACTAAACCCCTGACAGGAGGCACCAAGACAATGTTCTCATCATAAAACCATCGGAACGATTCCAAGATACCGCGTGATCCTAAAAAATTAGTGAAATTTGAGAAGAGAAGAGTCAAAACTCTACGTCAGGATGCCTTACCAGAGTGATGAGGAGACTGGGAAGTAAAAAGAATTCCTAAACTCTCCGATATATAATTCCTAAAGACTCAAACATTTTTCTAGACACAACTCGGCCGCTAAAACGATCAAGCAATGGGGCTCCTAAGGTCGGGGAAGGCTCTGATACCAACTTGAAACACCCTCGATGCGACTATATCTCCAACGTGTCGAGGCACGACTTAGAGGCATAATCGCATTGAAGGCATATGTCGCAAGTTAGGCAATCTTCACAACATCCCATGGAATATGATAATAAAAGGGAAGATAACATAGTTGGCTTACACTCGCCATGTCAATCAAGTACATAAATAACATTACATCATCCAAACACTCATGGCCCGACTACGGCGCGAAAATAAAAGAGAACCCAACATGCGACAACGGTCCCGTTCACCCCCAACTGGGCACCACTACTGATCATCGGGAAAGGAAACATAGTAACGTTGGGAGTCCTCGTCGAACTCCCACTTGAGCTCATATGCATCTCCTGGAGCGGAATCATCAGGCCCTGCATCTGGTGTAATAGTAATCTGTGAGCCACAGGGCCTCAGCAATCTCGCACCCTCGCGATCAAGACTATTTAAGCTTATAGGTAAGGCAAGGTAAATTATGAGTGGAGCTGCAGCAAGTGACTAGCAAGTATGGTGGCTAACTTATTCGCAAAAGAGAGCGAGAAGAGGAGGCAAAGCGCGAGCGAGAAACTAGGGAGCAACCTGCGCAAACATTACTCCAACACCGTGTCTGCTTCCCGGACTCCGCCGAGAAGAGGCCATCATGGTAACACACTCAATTGATTCATTTTAAATAAGTTAAGGTTCAAGTTATCTACAACCGGACATTAACAAATTCCCATCTGCCCATAACCGTGGGCACGGCTTTTGAAAGTTCAGTCCCTGCAGGGGAGTCCCAACTTAGCCCATGACAAGCTCTCACGGTCAACGAAGGAATAGACCTCCTCCCGAGACATTCCGATCAGACTCGGTATCTCGGTTACTCAAGACATTTCGACAGGTTAAAACAATACCAGCAACACCGCCCGAATGTGCCGACAAATCCCGATAGGAGCTGCACATATCTCTTTCTCAGGGCACACTCAGATGAGACTAGCTACGAGTAAAACCAACCCTCAAGTTTCCCCGAGGTGGTCCCGCAGGCAGCTCAGTCCGGACCAACACTCAAAGGGAGCACTGGCCCGGGGGGGG
>NC_057809.1:315914472-315915621 GCF_018294505.1 Triticum aestivum | reverse complement strand
TCCCTTAGTGACCTTGAGCCAAAAGGGGTCAGAAAATACAACTGCAAGCATGTGAACATAGCAAAAACATAATCAGTTTTCATACTTAGTGAAAACTGGAGCAAGCTGAAATATAGCTCAAGTAGGCATGTTTACGAGCTCGATGCACTCACTATAGAGCAAGTCATGGCAAGACAAGCATACACCCATCAAGAAGGCACAAAATGCAAGCTATACATGGCAAGAAAAATAGCATAGCATGCACGGATCAACTACAACATCATCGGCAAAATTGCAAACAAGTTGACAATCTGCCCAGATTCACAAAGTAGCAAAAGTAGAGATCGATTGACTCAAGATAGGGTGCTCCATAATTGCAAACAAAGAAATGGATGGATAGAGCACTACAATATTAACAAAACATCCTTACTGATCATCCTCAAAGAGGCACGGATCACTAGGAAACAACAAGAACATATGGCATCATGAGATAAACAGCTCAAGGACTTAGTGAAATTGCTAAGTCCCTCAAAACAGAATTAGCAAGTGCACCACTTTGCAAGCTTGTACTAGTCACCACACACATCCTAAAAATACATGGGTTGCACCTCTGGAAAGATGAAAAAACCGTTAACAAAACACATGTAGAGCATTAGGTCATAGCATGCACACATTAATCATGCCAAAAATGACAAAATCCTAAATGGAGTAGCAGATCTGACAATTATCTCAAGTAGCCCTCTTCTAACAGCATTTCGGGCATCAAGATGAACTCAAATGCAAATAATGCAATGGAATGAAATGATTTACTCTCTGAGATAAACATTCTGATATGCTATATGCATGAATCGGAGCTACGGATGCAAAGTTACGGAGCTACGAACATGAGCACTTGAACTGAAAATTTCGGGACTTAGAAGAATAAAAACACCTCCGGATCTAGGGTTAGACCCGGCACGCGAACCGAGGTTGGATCCGGGCTCGCCGGACTTCCTGTATGCCGGAGCTCGCCGGAGGAAGGAGGAGGCCGGCGAGGTGCTCCCGGGGCTCGCCGGAGTGGAGGCCGGAGCATGGGGCCCGAGGGGCGGCGAGGGGCGCGGCGGCGGAGGCGGTGGGCGAGGTGGCGCAGCCGGGCGGGCGAGGCGGCGGGGATGGCGCGGCGATGCAGCG
>NC_057809.1:315913368-315914462 GCF_018294505.1 Triticum aestivum | reverse complement strand
AATGGTGTGACCACTTGACTTTGAGAAATTTGATTGACTTGTTGCGAGTCTTGCGTTCAGTCTCTTCAAGAATAGCAACTGGGTGCTCACGATAAGAGAGATCTTCTTGGAGCTCAATGTCCTCGAAGTTGACGGTGCGGTCAGGAGTCTTGAATCACTTTCGGAGCTGAGAGACATGGAACACGTCATGAACATTTGCAAAGTTTGAAGGAAGCTCGAGTTGATAGGCGAGGTCGCCTCTCTTGCTGACAATCTTGAAAGGTCCCACGTATCTAGGGGCAAGCTTCCCTTTGATACCGAAGCGACGAGTACCTTTCATAGGAGAGACGCGTAGGTAAACATGATCTCCAATCTCGAAAGCCAAATCACGGTGCTTACTATCATAGTAGCTCTTCTGACGGGATTGGGCTGCTTTGAGGTTATCTCGAATGACTTTGCACATTTCTTCTGCCTCTGTGATTAAGTCATTACCCAAAAGCTGACGTTCACCGGTTTCAGACCAGTTGAGAGGGGTACGACACTTCCTGCCATACAGAATTTCAAATGGGGCCTTGCCCGAACTTGCTTGAAAACTGTTGTTGTAGGAGAATTCAGCATAAGGAAGACAATCCTCCCACTTCATGCTGAAGGAGATCACACAAGCCCTGAGCATATCTTCAAGAATCTGGTTGACACGCTCGACTTGACCGCTAGTTTGAGGATGGAAAGATGTGCTGAAGCGGATGTTCATGCCCATGGCCTTCTGAAAAGAATCCCAAAACTTCAAGGTAAAGATGCTGCCACGGTCTGAAGAGATCACTTGTGGAATACCGTGCAGAGAGACAATACGAGAGGTATAGAGTTCCGCCAATTGAGCTGCAGTGATCGACTCTTTGATAGGCAGAAAACGAGCCACTTTGGTGAGTTTGTCGATGACAACGAATATAGCATCATTGCCACGCTTGGACTTAGGAAACCCAGTCACGAAGTCCATTTCAATGTGGTCAAACTTCCATTCTGGAATGGCAAGAGGTTGGCGGAGACCTGCTGGCCTTTGGTGTTCTGCCTTCACTCTTCTGCAGACATCACATTCATTCACGAATTGAGCGATCTCG
>NC_057809.1:315908664-315913358 GCF_018294505.1 Triticum aestivum | reverse complement strand
GCTTCATTCGAGTCCACCAATAAGCCTGCTTGAGGTCCTGATACATCTTCGTGCTCCCAGGGTGGATGGAGAGGAGAGAATTGTGAGCCTCGTTCATGATCACTTTACGGAGGTCACCTTTGGGTACAACAATACGATCCTCGAAGAAGAGAGTGTCCTTGTCATCAAGGCGGTAGCACTTGTACTTGGACTGACTCTTGGCAATCCCAATCTTCACCTTTTTCACCATAGCATCAAGAAGCTGGGCTTGGCGAATCTGGTCTTCCAAGGTAGGAGAGACTTGAAGGTTGGCGAGGAAACCCTGAGGAACAACTTGCAGATTATGTTTGCGGAAAGCTTCACAAAGCTCGGGTTGAAAAGGCTTGAGAATCAGACTGTTGCAGTAAGCTTTCCTGCTCAAGAGGTTGACATCCATTAGCACATTGATAGACAAATATTTGAGATGAATCCAACGGAATGAAAATTGCAACATATAGTCTTTCACATCCGAACAAAATGAATGAATGCATTCCTCTTGAAATGGTCACATATCCATAAATTGAGAAGCCACGTAGAATTAAGGTAGAGAAATAAATCAACAAGGTACGGATCAAGAACGAATAATCGGTAAGAAATCCCAATCTCAAACCAATATCCGTGGAAGAAGAACTAGAGCTACTAGAATTCCCACCTATGAAACTCCCGAACCTTTCTGGTTATGCAATCAGGTGTTCGGGATACAGGGGAAGCATAATATCTCACCCAAACTAGCAAATCCTACATCCAGCTGTATCCATCCTTCAACACATAACCAAGAAACCTTCGGAAACCATCTACCTCAACCTTCGAAAAGCATCTGTTATACAAGTTATGGTGATACTCCCGAACTCCCGCCCCAGTACTGGGTCGCGTCAAGGTTATCTCACCAACGAACTGCATAAAAGAGATTTAAGATGTCGGCGTACTAAACTCGGGTATTCCAGAACTGCAACGATAAAATTATGATGACAACACCTCAGAGCACAACTCCCCGGGACACTTCCACTAAACCCCTGACAGGAGGCACCAAGACAATGTTCTCATCATAAAACCATCGGAACGATTCCAAGATACCGCGTGATCCTAAAAAATTAGTGAAATTTGAGAAGAGAAGAGTCAAAACTCTACGTCAGGATGCCTTACCAGAGTGATGAGGAGACTGGGAAGTAAAAAGAATTCCTAAACTCTCCGATATATAATTCCTAAAGACTCAAACATTTTTCTAGACACAACTCGGCCGCTAAAACGATCAAGCAATGGGGCTCCTAAGGTCGGGGAAGGCTCTGATACCAACTTGAAACACCCTCGATGCGACTATATCTCCAACGTGTCGAGGCACGACTTAGAGGCATAATCGCATTGAAGGCATATGTCGCAAGTTAGGCAATCTTCACAACATCCCATGGAATATGATAATAAAAGGGAAGATAACATAGTTGGCTTACACTCGCCATGTCAATCAAGTACATAAATAACATTACATCATCCAAACACTCATGGCCCGACTACGGCGCCAAAATAAAAGAGAACCCAACATGCGACAACGGTCCCGTTCACCCCCAACTGGGCACCACTACTGATCATCGGGAAAGGAAACATAGTAACGTTTAGAGTCCTCGTCGAACTCCCACTTGAGCTCATACACGTCTCCTGGAGCGGAATCATCAGGCCCTGCATCTAGTGTAATAGTAATCTATGAGCCACAGGGACTCAGCAATCTCGCACCCTCGCGATCAAGACTATTTAAGCTTATAGGTAAGGCAAGGTAAATTATGAGTGGAGCTGCAGCAAGCGACTAGCAAGTATGGTGGCTAACTTATTCGCAAAAGAGAGCGAGAAGAGGAGGCAAAGCGCGAGCGAGAAACTAGGGAGCAACCTGCACAAACATTACTCCAACACCGTGTCCGCTTCCCGGACTCCGCCGAGAAGAGGCCATCACGGTAACACACTCAGTTGATTCATTTTAAATAAGTTAAGGTTCAATTTATCTACAACCGGACATTAACAAATTCCCATCTGCCCATAACCGCGGGCACGACTTTCGAAAGTTCAGTCCCTGCAGGGGAGTCCCAACTTAGCCCATGACAAGCTCTCATGGTCAACGAAGGAATAGACCTCCTCCCAAGACATTCCGATCAGACTCGGTATCTCGGTTACTCAAGACACTTCGACAGGTTAAAACAAGACCAGCAACACCGCCTGAATGTGCCGACAAATCCCGATAGGAGCTACACATATCTCTTTCTCAGGGCACACTCAGATGAGACTAGCTACGAGTAAAACCAACCCTCAAGTTTCCCCGAGGTGGCCCCGCAGGCAGCTCAGTTCGGACCAACACTCAGAGGGAGCACTGGCTCGGGGGGGGGGGGTTAAAATAAGATGACCCTTGGGCTCCGGTAACCCAAGGGAAAAAGAGGCTATGTGGCGAATGGTAAAACCAATGTTGGGCATTGCAGGAAAAGCTTTAATCAAGGCAAACTATCAAGGGGTTCCCATTATAACCCAACCGCGTAAGGAACGTAAAATCCGAGAACATAACACCGATATGACGGAAACTAGGGCGGCAAGAGTGGAACAAAACACTAGGAGTGAGGCCGAGCCTTCCACCCTTTACCAAGTATATAGATGCATTAAGATAACCAGATAATATAATGATATCCCAACAAGTAAATAAATGTTCCATCAAGGAACGGCCTTCAATCTTCACCTGCAACTAGCAACGCTATAAGAGGGGCTGAGCAAAGCGGTAATATAGCCAATCAACGGTTTGCTAGGACAATGGTGGGTTAGAGGTTTGACATGGCAATTTGGGAGGCTTGAAAGCAAGTGGTAGGCATCGTAGCAATGGCATAGCAAAAGAGCGAGCAAACTAGCATACCAAAGATAGTAGTGATTTCGAGGGTATGATCATCTTGCCTGCACCGCTGTCAGAGTTGACTGGATCCTCGAAAGCAAACTCAACGGGATCCTCGTTAGTGAACTCATCTCCCGGCTCTACCCAAACAATACAAACAAGCAACAAGGGCACAATCAACCACGTGCAAACTCAAACAACACAATGCAAAGATGATATGCTATGCAGGATGCGATGCGGGATGCAAAATGCAAGATATGACAGGAAATGCATGAACCTGGCCTCAACATGGAAATCCAAGTGTGCCACTGGAAAGATGAGATGAAATCGCTTGAAAACGATAAAAAGAACGCCGGAGTCGGAGTTACGGTTTGGAAATGGCAAGCGATTCAAATATGGCACCGGTCTGCAATTTACAGCAAGTAGCCAACTAAATGCAATGAGATGAACATGCTACAGCAACCAAACATGACAACAAAATACATGGCAGGGATGCATTCAAGATGCTTAACAAAAGTCTAGCACTGAGCTACGGCCAATTCATCCATTAACAGGTTCAAACAAGCATGGCAAAAATGCATATGGAAAACAGATCTCAGACTTAGTGAAATTAACACTTGTCTGAAATTTCAGATCAGGTAGCACTCTTCAGAGCAACAAAACTACATGCTACAGGTCCTGAACATGGCAAAGTAAAGCATGGCATGGAGCTACTCAAATAGCGTAACAAAAGTCCCTTAGTGACCTTGAGCCAAAAGGGGTCAGAAAATACAACTGCAAGCATGTGAACATAGCAAAAACATAATCAGTTTTCATACTTAGTGAAAACTGGAGCAAGCTGAAATATAGCTCAAGTAGGCATGTTTACGAGCTCGATGCACTCACTATAGAGCAAGTTATGGCAAGACAAGCATACACCCATCAAGAAGGCACAAAATGCAACCTATACATGGCAAGAACAATAGCATATCATGCACGGATCAACTACAACATCATCGGCAAAATTGCAAACAAGTTGACAATCTGCGCAGATTCACAAAGTAGCAAAAGTAGAGCTCGATTGACTCAAGCTAGGGTGCTCCATAATTTCAAACAAAGAAATGGATGGATAGAGCACTACAAGATTAACAAAACATCCTTAATGATCATCCTCATAAGAGGCACGGATCACTAGGAAACAATAAGAACATATGGCATCATGAGATAAACAGCTCAAGGACTTAGTGAAATTGCTAAGTCCCTGAAAACAGAATTAGCAAGTGCACCACTTTGCAAGCTTGTACTAGTCACCACACACATCCTAAAAATACATGGGTTGCACCTCTGGAAATATGACAAAACCCTTAACAAAACACATGTAGAGCATCAGGTCATAGCATGCACACATTAATCATGGCAAAAATGACAAAATCCTAAATGGAGTAGCAGATCTGACAATTATCTCAAGTAGCCCTCTTCTAACAGCATTTCGGGCATCAAGATGAACTCAAATTCAAATGATGCAATGGAATGAAATGATGTACTCTCTGAGATGAACATTTTGATGTGCTATATGCATGAATCGGAGCTACGGATGCAAAGTTACGGAGCTACGAACATGAGCACTTGAACTGAAAATTTCAGGACTTAGAAGAATAAAAACACCTCCGGATATAGGGTTTGACCCGGCACGCGAACCGAGGTTGGATCCGTGCTCCCCGGAGTTCCTATACGCCGGAGCTCGCGGAGGAAGGAGGAGGCCGGCGAGGTGCTCCCGGGGCTCGCCGGAGTGGCGGCCGGAGCGCGGGGCCCGAGGGGCGGCGAGGGGCGTGGCGGTGGAGGC
>NC_057809.1:315904605-315908366 GCF_018294505.1 Triticum aestivum | reverse complement strand
GAGGCGCGGGCGGCGGATGGATGGGCCTCAGGGGCCGGCTGCGGGCTTCCCGGGCCCGGGCGGCGCGGGGATCTGGGGACCGGGCGCGGGCGAATGAGTCTGCCACGTGGCGGCGGTGGCAGCGCGATTTTTCGTCCGGCGGCGGGCGGACACGTCCGGCCGCGCGGAGAGGAGGGGGATCTAGGTCTAGGGTGGATTTGATCCGGAAATTTCGGGGGAGATGCTATTTTATAGGTAGAGGGAGCTAGGAGAGTCCAAATGGGGTGCGGTTTTCGGCTACGCGATCGTGATCGAATGCTCTAGATGATGGAGCAGAGTTAGGTTGGTTTTGGTCCAAATTGGAGGGGTGTTGGGCTGCAACACACACGAGGCCTTTTCGGTCCCTCGGTTGACCATTGGAGTATCAAACGAAGTCCAAATGATACGAAACTTGACAGGCGGTCTACCGGTAGTAAACCAAGGCCGCTTGGCAAGTCTCGGTACAATCCAGAAATGTTTAATCCTCACACACGAAAGAAAGCTAGAAATGACCACCGGAGGAGAACGAAGCGCCGGAATGCAAAACGGAGAACGGGGAAAATGCTCGAAAGCATGAGACGAACACGTATGCGAATGCAATGCACATGATGACATGATAAGAGATGCATGACAACGATAACAACACACGGAGACAAAGACCCGAACCCGAGAAAATAAATATAACTTAACGCCGGAAACGGCAAGAGTTGGAGTACAAATTGGGAAAGTTACATCCGGGATGTTACAATCTGGAACGGAGTCATCAGGCCCTGCATCTGGTTTGGAAGTAATCTGTGAGCCACAGGGACTCAGCAATCTTGCACCCTCGCGATCAAGACTATTTAAGCTTATAGGTAAGGCAAGGTACAATATGTGGAGCTGCAGCAAGCGACTAGCATATATGGTGGCTAACCTGTTCGCAAGAGAGAGCGAGAAGAGAAGGCAAAGCGCGAACGAATAACTAGAGAATAACCTGCGGCAAGCATTACTGCAACACCGTGTTCACTTCCCGGACTCCGCTGAGAAGAGACCATCACGGTAACTCACACCGTTGATTCATTTTAATTAAGTTTAGGTTCAAGTTATCTACAACCGGACATTAACAAATTCCCATCTGCCCATAACCGCGGGCACGGCTTTCAAAAGTTTAAATCCCTGCAGGGGAGTCCCAACTTAGCCCATGACAAGCTCTCACGGTCAACGAAGGAATAGACCTTCTCCCAAGACATTTCGATCGGACTCGGTATCCCGGTTCTACAAGACACTTCGACAAGTTAAAACAAATCCAGCAACACCGCCCGAATGTGCCGACAAATCCCAATAGGAGATGCACATATCTCGTTCTCAGGGCACACTCAGATGAGATCTCCATACAACTAAAACCAAACCTCGAGTTTCCCCGAGGGGGCGCTGCACAGGACTCTAGTTCGGACCAACACTCAGAGGAGCACTGGCTCGGGGGGGTTTAAAATAAGATGACCCTCGGGCTCCGGAAACCCAAGGGAAAAAGAGGCTAGGTGGCAAATGGTAAAACCAAGGTTGGGCATTGCTGGAAAAGCTTTAGTCAAGGCGAACTATCAAGGGGTTCCCATTATCACCCAACCGCGTAAGGAACGCAAAAATCCGGAAACATAACACCGATATGACGGAAACTAGGGCGGCAAGAGTGGAACAAAACACTAGGCGAGAGGCCGAGCCTTCCACCGTTTACCAAGTATATAGATGCATTAAGATAACAAGATAATATAATGATATCCCAACAAGAAAATAATGTTCCACCAAGGAACGGTCTCCAATCTTCACCTGCAACTAGCAACGCTATAAGAAGTGCTGAGCGAAGCGGTAACATAGCCAATCAACGGTTTGCTAGGACATGGCGGGTTAGAGGTTTGACATGGCAATTTGGGAGGCATGATAAGCAAGTGGTAGGCATCGTAGCATAGGCATAGCAAAAGAGCGAGCATCTAGCAAAGCAAAGATAGTAGTGATTTCAAGGGTATGATCATCTTGCATGCAAAGTTGTCAGAGTTGACTGGATCCTCGAAAGCAAACTCAACGGGCTCCTCATTAGCGAACTCGTCTCCCGGCTCTACCCAAACAAGAAAAAACAAGCAAATGGAACACAATCAACCACGTGCAAACTCAAACAACATGATGCAATCATGGTATGCTATGCGGGATGCGATATTTGATGCATATGCAAGATTTGACAAGGAATGAATGAACCTGGCCTCAACATGGAAATCCAAGTGTGCCACTGGAAAGGTGAGGTGAAATCGCTTGAAAACGATATAAAGAATGCCGGAATCGGAGTCACGGTTTGGAAATGGCAAGCAATTCAAATATGACAACGGTCTGCGATATACAGCAAGTGGCCATCTAAATGCAATAAGATGAACATGCTACAGCACTCAAACATGGCAACAAAATACATGGCAGGGATCCATTCAGGATTCTTAACAAAAGATGAACACTGATCTACGTCCAATTCATCCATTAACAGGTTCAAACAAGCATGTCAAAAATGCATTTGGCAAACAGATTTCAGACTTTGTGAAATTAACACTTGTCTGGAATTTCAGATCAGATAGCACACTTTGAAGCATGAAAACTATATGCTACAGGGCCTGAACATGGCAAAGTAAAGCATGGCATAGAGCTACTCAAAGAGCTTAACAAAAGTCCCTTAGTGACCTTGTGCCAAAAGGGATCAGAAAATACATTTGCAAGCATATGAACATGGCAAAAACATAATAAGTTCTCAGACTTAGTGAAAAACTGGAGCATGCAAATCAGATATCAAGTAGGCATGTTTACGAGCTCGATGCACTCACTAGAGAGCATGTCATGATAATATAAGCATACACCCATCAAGAATACACAAAATACAAGCTAGACATGGCAAGAACAATAGCATAGCGTGCACGGATGAACTACAACATCCTCGGCAAAATCGCTAACAAGTAGACAAACTTCCCAGATTCACGAAATAGCAAAAGTAGAGCTCGATTGACTCAAGCTGGGGTGCTCCATAAATGCAAACAAAGACATGGATGGATAGAGCACTACAAGATTAACAAAACATCCTTACTGATCATCCTCAAAAGAGGCACGGATCACTAGGAAACAACATGAACATATGGCATATTGAGATAAACAGATCAAGGACTTAGTGGAATTGCTAAGTTCCTGAAATCAGCATTAACGAATGCACCACTTTGCAAGCTTATGCTAGTCACCACACACATCACAAAAATACATGGGTTGCACCTCTGGATAGATGGCAAAACATATAACAAAACATATGTAGAGCTCAGGGGCATATCATGCACACATTAATTATGGCAAAAATGACAAATATCTAATTGGAGCAGCAGATCTGACAATTAACTCAAATAGCACTCTTCCAACAGCATTTCGGGCATCAAGATGAACTCAAATGAAAATGATGCAATGAGATGAAATGATGTACTCTCTGAGATGAACATTTTGATATGCTATATGCCCAAAATGTAGCTACCGATGTGGAGGTACGACACGACAAACATAGCAAAATAATTAGAGTTTCGGGGCAAAAAGTCAAACGAGACAAGCTCAGATCCAGATCCGAATCGGCGCGGATTACGAGGTTCGCCGGCCGGAGTTACTGTTCACCGGAGTCGGACTTGTCGGTCGGCGCAGACGTCGAGGAGGGCGGCGCGGACGTCGAGGAGGGCGGTGAGGCGGCGCCGGAGCAGGACTCG
>NC_057809.1:315868913-315904262 GCF_018294505.1 Triticum aestivum | reverse complement strand
GCGGGCCCGGCAGGCCTTGGCGGCGGCGGGTCTGCGGGCGCCACGTGGCGCTACACCACTGGTGCAGGTCGGCGGCGCGACTTCGTCCGGCCGGACCGGACGTGTCCGGCGCAGCGCGAGGTGATGGATCTAGGGTTTGGAAGGAGGGGATCCGGAACTTCGAGAGGGTGGTGTATTTATAGACATAGAGGGAGCTAGGAGAGTCCAAATGAGGTGCGGTTTTCGGCCACGCGATCGTGATCGAACGCTCTAGATGATGGAGAGGGTTTAGGTGGGTTTTGGGCCAAATTGGAGGGGTGTTGGGCTGCAACACACACGAGGCCTTTTCGGTCCCTCGGCTAACCGTTGGAGCATCAAACGAAGTCCAAATGGTACGAAACTTGATAGGTGGTCTACCGGAAGTAAACCAAGGCTGCTTGGCAAGTCTCGGTCCAATCCGGAAATGTTTAACCCCCACACACAAAAGAAAGGTAGAAATGACCACCAAAGGAGAACGGAGCGCCGGAATGCAAAACGGACAACAGGGAAAATGTTCGGATGCATGACATGAACACGTATGCAAATGCAATGCACATGATGAAATGATATAAGATGCATGACCACGACAACAACACACGGAGGGAAAAACCCGAACCCGAGAAAATAAAATAACTTAACGCCGGAAACGGTAAGAGTTGGATTACATATTAGGTAAATCATATTCGGGGTGTTACAGGTTATGCCCCGTTAAAAAAATTAGGGAGTCCGCTAGAGAGGAGGTCCCGAGTGAGAACGTATCTGGTGAAACGAGCGAACTCGTGCACAGATGCTCCGAGCGATTCTGCGCCAGTGGATGAAAAAATAACGGATGGGATGTTATCATCACGTAGCCGCCGGCACATTTTACATAATGAGCCTTGTAGAACCATTTAACTGCACGCAGAGTCCCTCCGAAATCCGTCTCCTTCGTTTCCTCTGTTCCTTTTCTGTACCTATACCACTGAACCAGGGGTTCATAGAAAAATGGGGCGACTCACCTCTGTCCCTCGATCTCCCTCTCCTCTTCGTCGAGAAGTCCCTATCTCTCTCCTTTCCATCTCCCTCTCCGGCCGCCGGCGTTGAAACAACAACGCCCAGAATCCAAATCATGAGGTCCAGCGGCTGCGCGCTGTGATTGCATCTTTTTTGCGACGCAGGGCTGTAGCTCCGTGGACCAATAACACGGCTGCATAGGAGTCGGCTATCCGCCTTTATAGCTCGAGGATCTGAGGTATGTGCGCCCTATTTGGTTCTTATATTATAAATGTGCAGTCATATTGGTTCTTCCGATTCCTCACTTCCCCCAGTTCGTTTGAAACAAGTGCATAGTAGTATTATATACCACCGAATTTATGTGTGAGATTTAGCCGTAATTGTAAAATTTTATCACTATTTGCAATTGCTAGAGTGGAAAAAAGATTAGGGGGTTTGCTCTGTGTGCACTGAACATCACAAGAACAATTAGGGGATGTGCTCTGTATACAGTTATCATGTACCTTTTGCTAACTCCAGAGTAAAATTGTACATGAATCACTCCACATGCGTGTGAAAAAAGGATTACTGTGACCCTGCGTACACGGCAAGATTTTGTTGATTACTACTCCCTCTGTTCGGAATTACTTGTCGCAGAAATGGATGTATCTAGATGTATTTTAGCTCTAGATACATCCATATTCGAGACAAGTAATTCCGAATGGAGGGAGTAGTTGATCCTGTGATGTTCTTGACCTGAAATAGTAATGTTCTATATGTTCTTACCATCAACATTTCTGATATTAAAAATGAAAAGGGCCTTACATGGTCCAGTACTCTAGTTGAACTTCGTCTCGCTTCCACATCCAAAAGGTTCCAGATAACTAGATGCGCCAGTTTCACTAATGTGATGTTGGAATAATGAGTTGAAGTCAGTTTGTGTAAATTTAGTAGAAGAACTATATGCGGTGTGTAATGGATGGGGCCACCGCTCAGTTGGTCCTAGTACAATTCAGTGTCGCTACGGTCTTATGGTATTGATTGTGGTATTTTTAGATGAGGATTTGGACTTGTGGTCTTTCTAGGAGCTCACGTGTGCAACTGTCGTCTCGGAGCATGCATATGCCCTCCCAAATATTCATGTGGCTTTCTGTTGGTTTGTTGAATTTCCATGTGTTGTATATCCGACTATACTATGTATAAAATTCTGAATATGAATTACTGTTAGATCCAGGAATTTGCTAGCAGTAAACCATGTAGGCACTTATATTGTACCATTTGCCGTGTTTACAAAGGGAATTGGTAAGCCTAGCTTCACATTGATTTGAATATATTTTTTGCATATATATATATATATATATATATATATATATATATATATATATATATATTACCGTCAATTGTAGCTAACTTGGCATATTAACCCCTAGGTTTATTCTTGCAGGAGGCTCTGTGGTCATTTCAACATGCATTATGTATTCCATCTATCTTGAAGTCATCAAGATGACTTTCTGTTCATGCTAGTTGGCCTGAGGATTGATTTGTACTCTATCGCCCGAAATGCTTTCCTCGTGAAGTATATCTACTAGTCGCTGCTGCTAAGTTGATTTTTTCGATTCCTTTTGTCTAAACCTGGTGCACAAAGGAAACAAATCTGTACAAGTCTATATGTACTTCTACTTCGGTTGTCATTTATGCACTTGGATGCTTCGAGTAAAAAGGGTCACTCATGTGTTTAAGAAGTTAGTTCGCGATGCCAAATGTGTGGAACGATTTTATGTTTTATCATGGTTCAAGTGGATTTGTGTAACAATTTTATGGTGTTAAACCTGCGAGACTTACCTGCAAAAAGAAAAACGCAAGACTGTTGAACCAGGTTAGTTTTGTGAAGCTCCAGAAATTATTTTCTGCTGCAGGAAAAACTGAGGAGCCGGGTCGAGACTGGTTCTCTCCATTTATATGTATTAGTTTTTGGTCTCTGCCTGATTGAAGTTAAAGACTGGTTCTCTCCATTTATATGTATTAGTTTTTGGTCTCTGCCTGATTGAAGTTAAAGACTGGTTCTCTCCAATGATGTGTAGATTTTGTTCTCTGTTCCAATGCAAAATCATGCTTCCACCAGTTGGTAGGACATTAAATAGACTGTGTCTATATATATATATATATGGTGATGTAGCTCTTAACAATTATTTTGTGGCCTAATCCACCTGGGTACTAGCTGAATGATTTCTCAGCTTTGAGAATCACCAGAGAATTTGCGCTTAGGCTTGAAGATGTGTTTTAGTATTCCATTCAGGCTTTAATTGTGTTGTAGATCCCTCAAAAAAGAATTGTCTCGTAGAAGTTTAATCAAATTAGAATGTGAAATGAGGAAACTCCAGAAAATTTGACAAGATCATAGTTAACTTTATGTATATATGAGTTCAATGATATCCATCGTAATCAGTAATCAGGAGTATATTCTTAGCTCTCTTTTTATGTAACTCACGATCTGAATAAAGAAAGCAACTCAGCTTGTTTGGAATTTGCGGCGGCGTTGAATCTGAAACTGCAACGGCGGCGGCGGCGGTGCCAAACCAGGAGTGTGCGTCGGTCCTGCGAAGCCATAGTCAGCACCGTCGTGGAGAGGGATAGATTGTGGGGATAGAGGGAAAAGGGAATGCAGCCATCGGGATGGGAGTTCTGCTGAAGAGAGCTCGTCCGTGATAGATCGCCTGGTACAGAGAGGGGATCTCACGGAGACTGGTACAAAGCAGAGTGGAATTTCAGAAGGACTTTTGCGCAATTCAATGACTTGACAAGGTCCATTGTGTAAAATATACCCGCAGCCAGCTTGTGATAACATCCAGTCCATCTATTCCCCATCGCCCAGAATCGCTCGGTGTATTGGGTGCACGAATTGGCTC
Organism: Triticum aestivum; assembly: GCF_018294505.1. NCBI lineage: Eukaryota > Viridiplantae > Streptophyta > Magnoliopsida > Poales > Poaceae > Triticum > Triticum aestivum. Next base: position 315,900,366 of record NC_057809.1, on the reverse strand, counting down.
GTTGCAGAGGATATTTCCTCGGTCCCGAGTCGCGTTTGCAGGCGAGCGATGGCTATTTGGTCTGGCCCATCGCGCGTTTTAGCTGCATTTCGCTGCTTAAGGCAGGAAATAGGAGCGCCAATTCGAACCCCAAATTGCTAAATCCCCAAATCCCTTGGCAGCGAGATTGCCGGCGATGCGGCCTCCGGCGCCCAAGACCTCCGCCTACAGCCAACAAGAACCTCGTCCGGAGAACCTTCTTCTCCTCGCTTCCCCCCGCGCTGCCAAACTCTCCCTTGGCTGCCCCCTCTTGGACCGCCTCCTCTCCGGTGGCCTCCCCGCCGCGTCGGTCACAGAGATTGCTGGCGAATCCGCCGCCGGGAAGACCCAGCTTTGCCTCCAGCTCGCCCTCCTCGCGCCCCTCTCCCCTCACCCTTCCTCCTCCCTCTTCTTATGCTCCGACGTCCCCTTTCCCCTCCGCCGCCTCCGCCTCCTTGCCCCCAAATCGCGGCCAGACCTCCTGGATCACGTCCTTGTGGCCGCTGTACACTCCCCCTCCGACCTCCTCTCCCTCCTATCCCGCGCCCAGTACCACCTCTCCCACCCGAGTCGCTCCCCCCACCCCCTGCCTATCCGCGTCATCCTCCTTGACTCCATCGCTTCCCTCTTCCGCGCCGACTTCGACGCCTCACCCGCCGACCTCAAACGCCGGTCTGGGCTCTTCTTCAAGATATCCGCAAAACTCAAGGAACTGGCTCACAGGCACCAATGTGTGGTTGTGGTTACCAACCAGGTGGTCGACGTGGTGGAGGGGAACACGGGAAACACCGTGGCCTGGTCGTCGGGGCGGCAGGTGAGCCCTGCGCTGGGGCTTGCGTGGGCCAACTGCGTCAACACTCGGCTGTTCCTGACGCGGGAGGTGGATAGCAACGGTGGGAGTGCCAGGAGGCACATGAAGGTGGCCTTCGCGCCGCACTTGCCGGTGCGGACGTGTGAGTTCGTGATACGGAGGGACGGTGTCTTCGGCGTTGAGCCGGCACAAAGGTAGGCCAACGGTCTTGTATGTCAGTCATCTTTTGCCAGGAGAGAACCCGACGACCTGTTCGATCGAATGTGCATCTGGGTGATTCAGTTTGAAATACAGTGTAAGGAGATTATCCTCATTCCTCGATGGTTCAAATGAAATGTGAATTAGCTCTGTCTTATTTCTTATAGATCTTTTTGGGGATGCGGTGAACTTATGGCGAGCAAGTTAGTTATGAAATCCCAAGGCGGACAAAAATAGGTTCTTGCTTTAGTGGGCGTGGTTGAAATCAGGGTATTGATTATGTGCCAGCTCAATATTGATACCTTCAATGGAGTTTGTCAAAGTGAACCTTCGTAATAAGCACTTTGTTGCCTGTGAAATCTATTGCCTTAAATACTTTGCATTGCTGAATCAACAACCTTCAACATCAATACTCCTGTGCAACCTTGTGCTTATGAGTTATGATGGCTATTGACTGTAACACTAATATTCATCAAAAGATGTATATTGATACCTTCAATGGAGTTTGTCCGTAATAAGCACTTTGTTGCCTGTGAAGTCTATTGCCTCAAATACTTTGCATTGCTGAATCAACAACCTTCAGCTTTAATACTCCTGTGCAACCTTGTGCTTATGAGTTATGATGGCTATTGACTGTAACACTAATATTCATCAAAAGATGTAAATTATTTTTCCAGTTCAATCTTATCGCCTGCTAAGATGTAAATCACTATGTGTTAACTGTTAGTGAATAAAAGATCATGTATAATTTATTCTCTCATCATGTAAATGTTATTCAAGACATTACTCATATAAGAAATGCTAGAGTACCCGCCTGGGCTCTCCAAGGGTGAGAGCGTCCTCTATGTCGTCCGTTTCAAGGTGCCGTGCCAATGCTCCCCTTACTCCGTCTCATGTGAAGCATATCACCTACGTTGACAAAGGAAAAAAGTAAGGTATTGGGTCTAGGGAAGGTTGCTATCTCAAAGAATCGACACATGAAAAAAGTGATGCTTGTCGAGTCCCTAGAATACAACCTCATGTCTATCTCAATGCTTTGTGATCCTGATATGATTTTCATCTTTGGCAAATATAGATGCATTGTGCTAATTGAATCGGACAAGTCCAAAGTCTTTGAAGACTTTAGGAGAGGTGATTTGTATATTGTAGATTTCTCTCTAGGTCCTCAACCATCCACATGCCTACTGGCAAAAGCTTTAGAATGCTGGCTATGCCATCGACGACTTGGACATGCTGGCGTGAGGAATTTGAGCACACTCGTCAAAAAGAAGCATATCATTGGCGTCGAGGGCGTCAAATTCGTCAAAGATCACCTTTGCGATGCTTGTGAAGTTGGAAAGATGACCAGGTCCAAGCACTCCGCGAAGACAATTATGACCACCTCTCGTCCCTTTGAATTACTTCACATGGATCTCTTTGGTCCCACTCACTATGTCACACTAACCAATGCAGCATCACTCTATGGATTCGTCATTGTTGATGACTATTCTCGTTGCACCTGGGTGCATATCATTACCTTCAAGACTGAAGTGCAGGGTGTCTTCACACGATTCGCTAACCGTGCCATGATGATTTATGGCATCAACATCAAGCATATCAGAAGTGATAATGGCACCAAGTTGAAGAACACAAGCCTTGATGACAATCTTGATGAACTTGGTATCACTCATGAGCTATCTGCTCCTTATATTCCTCAGCAGAATGGCATTGCTGAGCACATGAACATGACACTCATTGAGATGGCCCACACTATGCTTGATGAATACAAGACACCTCGTTGATGGTGGCCTGAAGTAATTGATACTGCTTATCACATCATCAATCGGGTATATCTTCACAAATTCCTCAAGAAGGCTTCATATGAGCTCCTCACTGATAAAAAGCCCATGTAAGTTATTTCAAAGTCTTCGGTGCTAAATGTTGGATTAGAGATCTAAAGGAAATATGCCCTAGAGGCAATAATAAAGTTGTTATTTATATTTCCTTATAACATGATAATTTTTTATTATTCATTCTATAATTGTACTAACCGAAAACTTGATACATGTGTGGATACATAGACAAAACACAGTGTCCCTAGTAAGCCTCTACTAGACTAGCTCGTTAATCAGAGATGGTTAAGTTTCCTAACCATAGACTTGTGTTGTCATATGATGAACGGGATCACATCATTAGGAGAATAATGTGATGGATAAGACCCATCCATTAGCTTAGCATAGTGATCGATAAGTTTTATTGCTATTGCTTTCTTCATGACTTATACATATCCTTTGACTATGGGATTATGCAACTCCTGAACACCGGAGGAATACCTTGTGTGAAATCAAACATCACAACGTAACTGGGTGATTATAAAGATGCTTTATAGGTGTCTCTGAAGGTGTTTGTTGAGCTGGCATAGATCAAGATTACGATTTGTCACTCCTAGTATCGGAGAGGTATCTCTAGGCCCTCTCGGTAATGCACATCACTATAAGCCTTGCAAGCAATGTGACTAATGAGTTAGTTGCGGGGTGATGTATTACAGAACGAGTAAAGAGACTTGCCGGTAACGAGACTGAACTAGGTATGATGATACCGACGATCGAATCTCGGGCAAGTAACATACCGATGACAAAGGGAATAACGTATGTTGTTATGCGGTTTGACCGATAAAGATCTTCATAGAATATGTAGGAACCAATATGAACATCTAGGTTCCGCTATTGGTTATTGACCGGAGATGTGTCTCGGTCATGTCTACATAGTTCTTGAACCCGTAGGGTCCGCACGCTGAACGTTCGATGACGATTTGTATTATGAGTTATCTGTTTTGGTGACCGAAGTTTGTTCGAAGTCCCGGATGAGATCACGGACATGACGAGTAGTATCGAAATGGTTGAGAGGTAAAGATTCATATATTGGAAGGTTGTATACGGACACCGGAATGGTTTCGAAGAGGTTCGGGGATTTATCGGAGTACCGGGAGGTTATCAGAACCCCCCAGGAAAGTTAATGGGCCTAATGGGCCATGGTGGAGAGGAAGAGGCAGCCACAGGAGGTGGCATGTGCCCCCTAAGCCCAATCTTAATTGGACAAGGGGTGGGGGCAAGGCCCCCCTTTCCTTCTCCCTCTCCTCCTCTTTCCCCTTTCCCCTCTCCATTGGAAGGAGGAGGGGAGCCGACTAGGAGTAGGAGTCCTAGTGGGACTCCCCCCACTTGGCGCGCCCCTAGGGGCCGGCCGGCCTCCCTTCCCCTCCTTTATATACGTGGGCTGGGGGCACCCCAAAGGCACAACAATTGTTCTCTTAGCTGTGTGCGGTGCCCCCCTCCACAGTTTACTCCTTTGGTCATTACGTCGTAGTGCTTAGGCGAAGCCCTGCGCGAATCACATCACCGTCTCCATCACCACGCCGTCATGCTGTCGAAACTCTCCCTTGACCCTCTACTGGATCAAGAGTTCGAGCGACGTCATCGAGCTGAACATGTGCTAAACACGGAGGTACCGTACGTTCGGTACTTGGATCGGTTGGATCGTGAAGACGTTCGACTACATCAACCGCGTTAACCTAACGCTTCCACTTTCGGTCTACGACGGTACATGGACACACTCCCCCCCTCTCGTTGGTATGCATCTCCTAGATAGATCTTGCATGATCATAGGACATTTTCTGAAATTGCATGCTTTGTTTCCCAACAGTGGCATCCGAGCCAGGTCTATGTGTAGACGATATGCACGAGTAGAACACAAAGAGTTGTGGACGATAATAGTCATACTCCTTACCACCAACGTCTTACTTTGATTCGGTGGTTTTGTTGGATGAAACTGTAGGGGAACGTAGTAATTTCAAAAAAAATCCTACGCACACGCAAGATCATGGTGATGCACAGCAACGAGAGGGGAGAGTGTTGTCTACGTACCCTCGTAGACCGGCAACAGAAGCGTTGACACAACATAGAGGAAGTAGTCGAACGTCTTCCCGATCTGACCGATCCAAGTACCGAACGTACGGTACCTCCGAGTTCTGCACACGTTCAACTCGGTGACGTCCCTCGAGCTCCGATCCATTCGAGTGTTGAGGGAGAGTTTCATCAGCACGACGGCGTGATGACGGTGATGATGTTCTACCGACGCAGGGCTTCGCCTAAGCACCACTACGATATGACCGAGGTGGAATATGGTGGAAGGGGGCACCGCACACGGCTAAGGAACGATCACGAAGATCAACTTGTGTGTCATGGGGTTCCCCCTTGCCCCCATATATAAAGGAGGGAGGGGGGAGGTGCGGCCGGCCCCTAGGGGTGCGCCTGGAGGAGTCCTACTCCCACCGGGAGTAGGACTCCCCCATCTTGCCTTGTTGGAGAAGGAAAGGGGAAGGGGGAAAGAGGAAAGGGGGGCGCCGCCCCCCCTTCCTTGTCCTATTCGGACTAGGGGGGGAGGGGGCGCGCGGCCTGCCCTAGCCGGCCCTCCTCTTCTCCCTTAGGGCCCATGTAGGCCCATTAACCCCCGGGGGGTTCCGGTAACCCCCCGGTACTCCGGTAAAATCCCGATTTCACCCGGAACGATTCTGATATCCAAATATAGGCTTCCAATATATCAATCTTTATGTCTCGACCATTTCGAGACTCCTCTTCATGTCCGTGATTCACATCCGGGACTCCGAATAACCTTCGGTGCATCAAAACACAAAAACCCTAATTACGATCGTCACCGAACTTTAAGCGTGCGGACCCTACGGGTTCGAGAACTATGTAGACATGACCGAGACACGTCTCCGGTCAATAACCAATAGCGGAACCTGGATGCTCATATTGGCTCCTACATATTCTACGAAGATCTTTATCGGTCAAACTGCATAACAACATACGTTGTTCCCTTTGTCATCGGTATGCTACTTGCCCGAGATTCGATCGTCGGTATTCCAATACCTAGTTCAATCTCGTTACTGGCAAGTCTCTTTACTCATTCCATAATACATCATCTCACAACTAACTCATTAGTTGCAATGCCTGCAAGGCTTATGTGATGTGCATTACCGAGAGGGCCCAGAGATACCTCTCCGACAATCGGAGTGACAAATCCTAATCTCGAAATACACCAACCCAACATGTACCTTCGGAGACACCTGTAGAGAACCTTTATAATCACCTAGTTATGTTGTGACGTTTGGTAGCACACAAAGTGTTCCTCCGGTAAATGGGAGTTGCATAATCTCATAGTCATAGGAACATGTATAAGTCATGAAGAAAGCAATAGCAACATACTAAACGATCGTGTGCTAAGCTAACGGAATGGGTCATGTCAATCACATCATTCTCCTAATGATGTGATCCCGTTAATCAAATGACAACTCATGTCTATGGTTAGGAAACATAACCATCTTTGATCAATGAGCTAGTCAAGTAGAGGCATACTAGTGACACTCTGTTTGTCTATGTATTCGCACAAGTATTATGTTTCCGGTTAATACAATTCTAGAGTGAATAATAAACATTTATCATGATATAAGGAAATAAATAATAACTTTATTATTGACTCTAGGGAATATTTCCTTCAGTCTCCCAGTTGCACTAGAGTCAATAATCTAGATTACACAGTAATGATTCTAACACCCATGGAGTCTTGGTGCTGAGCATGTTTTGCTCGTGGAAGAGGCTTAGTCAACGGGTCTGCTACATTCAGATCCATATGTATCTTGAAAATCTCTATGTCTCCCACCTGGACTAAATCTCGGATGAATTTGAAGCGTCTCTTGATGTGCTTGGTTCTCTTGTGAAATCTGAATTCCTTCGCCAAGGCAATTGCACCAGTACTGTCACAAAAGATTTTCATTGGACCCGATGCACTAGGTATGACACCTAGATCGGATATGAACTCCTTCATCCAAACTCCTTCATTTGCTACTTCCGAAGCAGCTATGTACTCCGCTTCACACGTAGATCCTGCCACGACGCTTTGTTTAGAACTGCACCAACTAATAGCTCCACCGTTCAATGTAAACACGTATTCGGTTTGCGATTTAGAATCGTCCGGATCTGTGTTAAAGCTTGCATCGATGTAACCATTTACGACGAGATCTTTGTCACCTCCATAAACGAGAAACATTTCCTTTGTCCTTTTCAGGTACTTCAGGATGTTCTTGACCGCTGTCCAGTGATCCACTCCTGGATTACTTTGGTACCTCCCTGCTAAACTTATAGCAAGGCACACATCAGGTCTGGTACACAACATTGCATACACGATAGAGCCTATGGCTGAAGCATAGGGAACATCTTTCATTTTCTCTCTATCCTCTGTAGTGGTCGGGCATTGAGTCTTACTCAACTTCACACCTTGTAACACAGGTAAGAACCCTTTCTTAGCCTGGTCCATTTTGAACTTCTTCAAAACTTTATCAAGGTATGTGCTTTGTGAAAGTCCTATTAAGCGTCTTGATCTATCTCTATAGATCTTAATGCCCAATATATAAGCAGCTTCACCGAGGTCTTTCATTGAAAAACTCTTATTCAAGTATCCCTTTATGCTATCCAGAAATTCTATATCATTTCCAATCAGTAATATGTCATCCACATATAATATCAGAAATGCTACAGAGCTCCCACTCACTTTCTTGTAAATACAGGCTTTTCCAAAAGTCTGTACAAAACCAAATGCTTTGATTACACTATCAAAACATTTATTCCAACTCCGAGAGGCTTGCACCAGTCCATAAATGGATCGCTGGAGCTTGCACACTTTGTTAGCTCCCTTTGGATTGGCAAAACCTTCTGGCTGCATCATATACAACTCTTCTTCCAGAAATCCATTCAGGAATGCAGTTTTGACATCCATCTGCCAAATTTCATAATCATAAAATGCGGCAATTGCTAACATGATTCAAACAGACTTAAGCATCGCTACGGGTGAGAAGGTCTCATCGTAGTCAATCCCTTGAACTTGTCAAAAATCTTTCGCAACAAGTCGATCTTTGTAGACAGTAACATTACCGTCAGCGTCAGTCTTCTTCTTGAAGATCCATTTACTTTCAATTGCTTGCCGATCATTGGGCAAGTCAACCAAAGTCCACACTTTGTTCTCATACATGGATCCCATCTCAGATTTCATGGCTTCAAGCCATTTTGCGGAATCTGGGCTCACCATCGCTTCTTCATAGTTCGTAGGTTCATCATGGTCTAGTAACATGATTTCCATAACAGGATTACCATACCACTCTGGTGTGGATCTTACTCTAGTTGATCTACGAGGTTCAGTAACAACTTGATCTAAAGTTTCATGATCATCATCATTAACTTCCTCACTAACAGGTGTAGACGTCACAGGAACCGGTTTCTATGATGAACTACTTTCCAGTAAGGGAGCATGTACAGTTACCTCATCAAGTTCTACTTTCCTCCCACTCACTTCTTTCGAGAGAAACTCCTTCTCTAGAAAGGATCCATTCTTAGCAACGAATGTCTTGCCTTCGGATATGTGATAGAAGGTGTACCCAACAGTCTCCTTTGGGTATCCTATTAAGACACATTTTTCCGATTTGGGTTCGAGCTTATCAGGTTGAATCTTTTTCACATAAGCATCGCAACCCCAAACTTTAAGAAACGACAACTTTGGTTTCTTGCCAAACCATAGTTCATAAGGTGTCGTCTCAATGGATTTTGATGGTGCGCTATTTAACGTGAATGTGGACGTCTCTAAAGCATAACCCCAAAACAATAGCGGTAAATCAGTAAAAGACATCATAGATCGCACCATATCTAGTAAAGTACGATTATGACGTTCGGACACACCATTGCGCTGTGGTGTTCCAGGTGGCGTGAGTTGCGAAACTATTCCGCATTGTTTCAAATGTAGACCAATCTCGTAACTCAAATATTCTCCTCCATGATCAGATCGTAGAAATTTTATTTTCTTGTTACGATGATTTTCAACTTCACTCTGAAATTCTTTGAACTTTTCAAATGTTTCAAATTTATGTTTCATTAAGTAGATATACCCATATCTGCTTAAATCATCTGTGAAGGTGAGAAAATAACGATATCCGCCACGAGCCTCAACATTTATTGGACCACATACATCTGTATGTATGATTTCCAACAAATCTGTTGCTCTCTCCATAATACGGGAGAACGGCGTTTTAGTCATCTTGCCCATAAGGCACGGTTCGCAAGTACCAAGTGATTCATAATCAAGTGGTTTCAAAAGTCCATCAGTATGGAGTTTCTTCATGCGCTTTACTCCAATATGACCTAAACGGCAGTGCCACAAATAAGTTTCACTATCATTATCAACTCTGCATCTTTTGGCTTCAACATTATGAATATGTGTGTCACTACTATCGAGATTCATCAAAAATAGACCACTCTTTAAGGGTGCATGACCATAAAAGATATTACTCATATAAATAGAGCAACCATTATTCTCTAATTTAAATGAATAACCGTCTCGCATCAAACAAGATCCAGATATAATGTTCATGCTTAACGCTGGCACCAAATAACAATTATTTAGGTCTAAAACTAATCCCGAAGGTAGATGTAGAGGTAGCGTGCCGACCGCGATCACATCGACTTTGGAACCATTTCGCACGGGCATCGTCACCTTGTCCTTGGCCAGTGTTCGCTTAATCCGTAGTTCCTGTTTTGAGTTGCAAATATTAGCAACAGAACCAGTATCAAATACCCAGGTGCTACTGCGAGCTCTACTAAGGTACACATCAATAACATGTATATCACATATACCTTTGTTCACCTTGCCATCCTTCTTATCCGCCAAATACTTGGGGCAGTTCCGCTTCTAGTGTCCAGTCTGCTTGTAGTAGAAGCACTCAGTTTCAGGCTTATGTCCAGACTTGGGTTTCTTCTCTTGAGCAGCAACTTGCTTGCCATTCTTCTTGAAGTTCCCCTTCTTCTTCCCTTTGCCCTTTTTCTTGAAACTAGTGGTCTTGTTAACCATCAACACTTGATGCTCCTTTTTGATTTCCACCTCCGCAGCCTTTAGCATCGCGAAGAGCTCAAGAATAGTCTTTTCCATCCCTTGCATGTTATAGTTCATCATGAAGCTCTTGTAGCTTGGTGACAGTGATTGGAGAATTCTGTCAATGACGCTATCATCCGGAAGATTAACTCCCAATTGAATCAAGTGATTATTATACCCAGACATTTTGAGTATATGCTCACTGACAGAACTATTCTCCTCCATCTTGTAGCTATAGAACTTATTGGAGACTTCATATCTCTCAATCCGGGCATTTGCTTGAAATATTAACTTCAACTCCTGAAACATCTCATATGCTCCATGACGTTCAAAACGTCGTTGAAGACCCGGTTCTAAGCCGTAAAGCATGGCACACTGAACTATTGAGTGGTCATCAGCTTTGCTCTGCCAGGTGTTCACAACATTTGGCGTTGCTCCAGCAGCAGGCTTGGCACCCAGCGGTGCTTCCAGGACGTAATTCTTCTGTGCAACAATGAGGATAATCCTTAAGTTACGGACCCACTCCGTGTACCATCATCTTTCAACTTTGCTTTCTCAAGGAACGCATTAAAATTCAACGGAACAACAACACGGGCCATCTATCTACAATAACATAGACAAGCAAGATACTATCAGGTACTAAGTTCATGATAAATTTAAGTTCAATTAATCATATTACTTAAGAACTCCCACTTAGATAGACATCCCTCTAATCCTCTAAGTGATCACGTGATCCAAATCAACTAAACCAAAACCGATCATCACGTGAAATGGAGTAGTGTTCAATGGTGGTCTTAGTGTTCCGAGGCTATATCTGCATATGCTAGGCTCGTCAAGTTTAGCCCGAGTATTCTGCATGTGCAAAACTGGCTTGCACCCGTTGTAGATGGACGTAGAGCATATCACACCCGATCATCACGTGGTGTTTGGGCACGACAAACTTTGGCAACGGTGCATACTCAAGGAGAACACTTTTATCTTGAAATTTAGTGAGAGATCATCTTATAATGCTACCGTCAATCAAAGCAAGATAAGATGCATAGGATAAACATCACATGCAATCAATATAAGTGATATGATATGGCCATCATCATCTTGTGCTTGTGATCTCCATCTCCGAAGCACCGTGATGATCACCATCGTCACCGGCGCGACACCTTGATCTCCATCTTAGCATCGTTGTCATCTCGCCAATCTTATGCTTGTACGACTATCACTACCGCTTAGTGATAAAGTAAAGCATTACATGGCGATTGCATTGCATACAATAAAGCGACAACCATATGGCTCCTGCCAGTTGCCGATAACTCGGTTACAAAACATGATCATCTCATACAATAAAATTTAGCATCATGTCTTGACCATATCACATCACAACATGCCCTGCAAAAACAAGTTAGACATCCTCTACTTTGCTGTTGCAAGTTTTACGTGGCTGCTATGGGCTTAGCAAGAACCGTTCTTACCTACGCATCAAAACCACAACGATAGTTTGTAAAGTTCGTGCTGTTTTAACCTTCGCAAGGACCGGGCGTAGCCACACTCGGTTCAACTAAAGTGAGAGAGACAGACACCCGCCAGTCACCTTTAAGCAACGAGTGCTCGTAATGGTGAAACCAGCCTCACGTAAGCGTATGCGTAATGTCGGTCCGGGCCGCTTCATCTCACAATACCGCCGAACCAAAGTATGACATGCTGGTAAGCAGTATGACTTGTATCGCCCACAACTCACTTGTGTTCTACTCGTGCATAACATCAACGCATAAAACCTGGCTCGGATGCCACTGTAGGGGATCATAGTAATTTCAAAAAAATTCCTACGCACACGCAAGATCATGGTGATGCATAGCAATGATAGGGAGAGTGTTGTCTACGTACCCTCGTAGACCGGCAACGAAAGCATTGACACAACGTAGAGGAAGTAGTCGTACGTCTTCCCGATCTAAGTACCAAACGTACGGTACCTCCGAGTTCTGCACACGTTCAACTCGGTGACGTCCCTCGAGCTCCGATCCAGCCGAGTGTTGAGGGAGAGTTCCGTCAGCACGACGGCGTGATGACGGTGATGATGTTCTACCAACGCAGGGCTTCGCCTAAGCACCGCTACGATATGACCGATGTGGAATATGGTGGAAGGGGGCACCGCACACGGCTAAGGAACGATCACGAAGATCAACTTGTGTGTCATGGGGTGCCCCCTTGCCCCCGTATATAAAGGAGGGAGGGGGAAGGTGTGGCCGGCCCCTAGGGGTGCGCCTGGAGGATCCTACTCCCATCGGGAGTAGGACTCCCCCCTCTTGCCTTGTTGGAGAAGGAAAGGGGACGGGGGAAAGAGGAAAGGGGGGCGCCGCCCCCCCTTCCTTGTCCTATTCGGACTAGGGGGAGGGGGCGTGCGGCCTGCCCTGGCCGGCCCTCCTCTTCTCCCTTAGGGCCCATGTAGGCCCATTAACCCCCTCCCCCCCCCGGGGGGGGGGGGGTTCCGGTAACCCCCCGGTACTCCGATATTATCCCGATTTCACCCGAAACGATTCCGATATCCAAATATAGGCTTCCAATACATCAATCTTTATGTCTCGACCATTTGAGACTCCTCGTCATGTCCGTCATCACATCCGGGACTCCGAACAACCTTCGGTACATCAAAACACAAAAATCCTAATTACGATCGTCACCGAACTTTAAGCGTGCGGACCCTACGGGTTCGAGAACCATGTAGACATGACCGGGACACGTCTCCGGTCAATAACCAATAGCGTAACCTGGATGCTCATATTGGCTCCTGCATATTCTACGAAGATCTTTATCGGTCAAACCACGTAATAACATACGTTGTTCCCTTTGTCATCGGTATGTTACTTGCCCGAGATTCGATCGTCGGTATTCCAATACCTAGTTCAATCTTTTTACCGACAAGTCTCTTTACTCGTTCCGTAATACATCATCTCACAACTAACTCATTAGTTGCAATGCTTGCAAGGCTTATGTGATGTGCATTATCGAGAGGGCCCAGAGATACCTCTCCGACAATCGGAGTGACAAATCCTAATCTCGAAATACGCCAACCCAACATGTACCTTCGGAGACACTTGTAGAGCACCTTTATAATCACTTAGTTACGTTGTGATGTTTGGTAGCACACAAAGTGTTTCCTCCGGTAAACGGGAGTTGCATAATCTCATAGTCATAGGAACATGTATAAGTCATGAAGAAAGCAATAGCAACATACTAAACGATCGTGTGCTAAGCTAACGAAATGGGTCATGTCAATCACATCATTCTCCTAATGATGTGATCCCGTTAACCAAATGACAACTGATGTCTATGGTTAGGAAACATAACCATCTTTGATCAACGAGCTAGTCAAGTAGAGGCATACTAGTGACACTCTGTTTGTCTATGTATTCACACAAGTATTATGTTTCCGGTTAATACAATTCTAGCATGAATAACAAACAATTATCATGATATAAGGAAATAAATAATAACTTTATTATTGCCTATAGGGCATATTTCTTTCAGAAACGACCCGGACCAACATTACATGACCACGTTCATGAGACCGGTTCTACCAATGTGCTTTGCACAGAGGTGGCGGGCGGGTGTCTGTTTCTCCAACTTTAGTTGAATCGAGTTTGACTACGGCTGGTCCTTGTTGAAGGTTCAAACAACACACTTGACGAAAAATCGTTGTGGTTTTGATGCGTAGGTAAGAACGGTTCTTGCTAGAAGCCCGTAGCCGCCATGTAAAACTTGCAACAACAAAGTAGAGGACGTCTAACTTGTTTTTGCAGGGCATGTTGTGATGTGATATGGTCAAGACGTGATGAGATATAAATTTTTGTATGAGATGATCATGTTTTGTAAAAGTTATCGGCAACTAGCAGGAGCCTTATGATTGTCGCTTTATTGTATGAAATGCAATCGCCATGTAATTGCTTTACTTTATCACTAAGCGGTAGCGATAGTTGTTGAAGCAATAGTTGGCGAGACGACAACGACGCTACAATGAAGATCAAGGTGTCAAGCCGGTGGCGATGGAGATCATGACGGTGCTTCGGAGATGAAGATCAAACGCACAAGATGATGATGGCTATATCATGTCACATATTTTGATTGCATGTGATGTTTATCTTTTATGCATCTTATTTTGCTTAGTATGGCGGTAGCATTATAAGATGATCCATCACTAAATTTCAAGATATAAGTGTTCTCCCTAAGTATGCACCGTTGCTACAGTTGTCGTGCCGAGACACCACGTGATGATCGGATGTGATAAGCTCTACGTTCACATACAACGGGTGCAAGCCAGCTTTGCACGTGTAGAATACTCGGGTTAAACTTGACAAGCCTATCATATGCAGATATGGCCTTGGAACACTGAGACCGAAAGGTCGAACATGAATCATATAGTAGATATGATCAACATAGTGGTGTTCACCGTTGAAAACTACTCCATCTCACGTGATGATCGGACATGGTTTAGTTGATATGGATCACGTGATTATTTAGATGACTAGAGGGATGTCTATCTAAGTGGGAGTTCTTAATTAATTTGATTAATTGAACTTAATTTATCATGAACTTAGTCCTGATAGTATTTGCATATCTATGTTGTAGATCAATAGCTCGTGTATAGCTCCCCTGTTTTATTTTTGATATGTTCCTAGAGAAAAACTATGTTGAAAGATGATAGTAGTAATGATGCAGACTGGGTCCTTGATCTGAGGATTATCCTCATTACTGCACAGAAGAATTATGTCCTTGATGCACCACTAGGTGACAGACCTATTGCAGGAGCAGATGAAGACGTTATGAACGTTTGACAAGCTCGGTATGATGACTACTTGATAGTTTAGTGCACCATGCTCTAAGGCTTAGAACCGGGAATTCAAAAATGTTTTGAACGCCATGGAGCATATGAGATGTTTCAAGAGCTGAAAATGATATTTCAGATTCATGTCTGTGTTAAGAGGTATAAGACCTCTAACAAGTACTTTCCCTACAAGATGGAGGAGAATAGCTCAGCTAGTAAGCATGTGCTCAGAATTTCTGGTTACTACAATCACTTGAATCAAATGGGAGTTAATCTTCCAGATAAGATAGTGACTAACAAAGTTCTCTAGTCACTATCACTACAACTTCATGATGAACTATAATATGCAAGGGATGACGAAAACGATTCCCAAGCTCTTCGCGATGCTGAAATCAACGAAGGTAGAAATCAAGAAATAGCATCAAGTGTTGATGGTTAACAAGACCACTAGTTTCAAGAAAAAGGGCAAGGGAAAGAAGGGGAACTTCAAAAAGAATGGCAAGCAAGTTGCCATGTAATGCCCTTGATGCGGCTATATCTCCCACGTGTCGAAGCATGACTTAGAGGCATAACCGCATTGAAAGCAATGTCGCAAGTGAGGTAATCTTCACACAACCCATGTAATACATAAGGGAAAGAGATACATAGTTGTCTTACAATCGACACTTCGCACAATTACATGAATAAAGCATTACATCAACCAGATACAATCAAGGTCCGACTACGGAACCAAAATAAAAGAAGACTACCCCAAATGCTACACAGATCTCCGATCGTCCCAACTGGGCTCCACTACTGATCAACTGGAACAAACAACACAAAGGACAAGATCTTCATCGAGCTCCTCCTTGAGCTCGCTTGCGTCATCTGCATGGTTCAACGACACCTGCAAACTGGTTTTGGAAGTATCTGTGAGTCACGGGGACTCAGCAATCTCACACCCTCGCGATCAAGACTATTTAAGCTTATGGGTGAGGTAAAGGTATGATGTGGAGCTGCAGCAAGCGACTAGCATATATGGTGGCTAACATACGCAAATGAGAGCGAGAAGAGAAGGCAAAAGCACGGCCGAAAAACTATGATCAAGAAGTGATCCTAGAACAACCTACGCCAAACATAACTCCAACACCGTGTTCACTTCCCGGACTCCGCCGGAACGAGACCATCACGGTTACACATGTGGTTGATGCATTTTAATTAAGTTAAGTGTCAAGGGTTTCTACAACCAGACATTAACAAATTCCCATCTGCCCATAACCGCGGGCACGGCTTTTGAAAGTTCAAATCCCTGCAGGGGTGTCCCAACTTAGCCCATCACAAGCTCTCACGGTCAACGGAGGATATTCCTTCTCCCAAGACAATCCGATCAGGCTCGGCATCTAGGTTACAAGACATCCTCGACAATGGTAAAACAAGTCTAGCAACACCGCCTGAATGTGCCGACAAATCCCGATAGGAGCTGCACATATCTCGTTCTCAGGGCACACTCAGATTGTCCAAACTTCTGGTAGGCCAGCCCAGAGTTGCCCCTGGTGGCCACCGGCGGCTGACAGGTTGGACCAACACTCAGAGGAGCACTGGTCCCGGGGGGGGGGGGTTAAAATAATGATGACCCTTGAGTCTGCAGAACCCAAGGGAAAGAAAAGGCTAGGTGGCGAATGGTAAAACCAATGTTGGGCATTGCTGGAGGAGTTTTATTCAAGGCGAACTGTCAAGGGGTTCCCATTATAACCCAACCGCGTAAGGAATGCAAAATTCGGGAACATAACACCGATATGATGGAAACTAGGGTGGCAAGAGTGGAACAAAACACCAGGCATAAGGCCGAGCCTTCCACCCTTTACCAAGTATATAGATGCATTAATTAAATAAGAGCTATTGTGATATCCCAACAAAATATCCATGTTCGAACATGGAACAAGCTCCAATCTTCACCTGCAACTAACAACGCTATAAGAGGGGCTGAGCCAAGCGGTAACATAGCCAAACAACGGTTTGCTAGGACAAGGTGGGTTAGAGGCTTGGCTTAAACAATATGGGAGGCATGATAAGGAAGTGGTAGGTATCGCAGCATAAGCATAGCAAAAGAGCGAGCAACTAGCAAGCAAAGATAGAAGTGATTTCGAGGGTATGGTCATCTTGCCTGAGATCCTACAAGGAAGAAGAACGAGTCCATGAAGAAGTCAAACGGACGTAGTCGAACAAATCCTCACAACACGACGTTATCGTAACCAACCCGAAGAAGCAACACCGGAAAGGACCAAACAACATAGTAAACAAACTTCACATAAACATGGCACGATGCGCAAACAAGTATGATGCATGTCCGGTTTAATGAGGCATGGCATGGCAAAGTGCACAAACAACCCTACAAATTAAGTGGGGCTCAATATGCAACGGGTTGCATATTGACGAAACACCACATCAAGTTATTTAGTTCGATCTCGTTTATGTACCCAACAATATTAAATGTTATTAAACATGGCAAGAGGGTGAACCAAATGAAAACTACCTATCTAGGCAAGATTAAATGAGGCCGGAACGACAAACAACAAGTCCGGAAACTCCTCATGTGCATATTTTGGTTATGGTACTGTTCTTCCCTGAACACAATTTTAGAGTTATTAAACATGCAAAGTAAAGCCACCAAGTTAAACTATGCAAAATTCTACCCCATTTACATATATAATTTATTTAATTCGGAGCTACGGTTAATTAGTTATGAAATAAAGCATTTTAACATGACATAGGAGAAAATTTAACCAAACAGCATTTTAAACATTTCAAACATAGATGAAAGTTGGAAATTATGAAACTAGACAAAATTCTAAGCAAGTTTCATATATAAATCATTTTAAACCGATGCACGGTTATTAAGTTATTATATGCATGAAGTTTAGGGACCTATCTGTAAAACAGTAATTTGCTGGATAAATAGAGAAAATCGCAGAGCAGGAAAAAAAACTACGTGGGCCGAAACTAGCTGGGCCGACGGTGTACAGGAGAAGGGGTGGACGGGCTGCTACCCACATCGGGCCAACAGGCCGGTTGGGAGATGCTGATAAAGGGGCGCGCTGGGCCGGCCTGCCTGCCTGCGGCCCACGCAAGCGCTGGAGCTGGGCCAGTTGCTGGACCTCGCGCGAGACACGACCTAGGCGCGGGTTTGCTGCGGTCAAGGCGACGACAAGGGATCGCTTGTCCTCTGTTCGTGAATCAGGGATCGAGCAGGTGGCTGCTATCGCTCCAGGAAGAAGAAACGAGGCGGTGATGGGGCTTGAACGGGAGGCACCGAGTGGATCTAGACGGGGACAAGGTCATGGCGATGGCAGCTTGGCGCGAAGACGGCGGATGCTGCGGCATCTTGATCCGGGCAGCGCGCTGGCGTGAGGCAGAGGAAGCAGACGCGAAGACGACGACAAGGGAGGCATGCATCCGGGCGGTGGAGGCCGTTCCCGGCGGCGGACTTGACGGATCGACACAGTAGAAGGCCCTTGGCAGCCATAGCGGAGCTTCCGCTGCTCCTGCATCTGACAAGAGGGAGAGACACCGGGGCATGAGAGAGAGGTTAGGGACGGTGTGGATCCGGGCAGAGAGGCGGCTGCAAGGAACCCCATGGGAGGCGTCGGGCGCTCCTGTTGGAACAAAGGAAGAGAGACAGGGAGGTGAGACGAGGAAGGCAAAGAAACCACGAAAGGTGGAGAAGGACAGCGAAGCTTATCTTGTGGTCGCCGGCGGTGGCGCCGGTCGCCGGATGACGAGGCGAGGTAGAGGAGCCAGGGGAGGCTCGGACGGCTACAGGCGCGAGAAGACGAGCTCGGGTGGCTGCGACTGTAGGGATGGATCGAGCAGAGGCCGGTGAGGTTGGTCGGGGATGGATTGGATCGGCTTGGTGGTTGGTTGGGCGCTGAAAACCAGGAGAGTGGCGGCGGACATGGGATGGATGGGACAGATCCCTAGTTTCTAGGGTTTCAACTGTGTATAAATAGCAGGTGGGTTAAATTAGGGGCTATCCAGTCCCTTCGATCGTAATCGGACGGTTGCGAATAACTATGTTAGGAAGTCCAATCAACAAGACGGAGACGTTTTGTAGATGTTTGGGGATGATCCGGACACAACGGTGACCACTGCTCGGGTCGGGTCCGGGACAACTTTTCGGACGCGCGCGCAAGGAGGGCCGCGGGCTGACGAGAGAGGTTAGGTTGGGCCTGGCGGTAGGTAGTGGACTGTGCAGAAGGCCTCAGGCTGAGAGAAGAGAAGAGAGAGAGGCCCGACGACTGTTTCCGGAGAGCGAAAACATTCGACGTGTGCCCGGCTATAATGCCGCTATAGCTTAACGATTGAGCTATCAAACGAACTCCGGATGCGATGAAACTTGACAGGCGGTCTATCTACACTATAATAAGACCACACGCCAACTTTCAACCCAATCCGAGAACATTTTCCAGCCACTTATAAAATAGTATTTCGGACGTGCCGCGGGCGCGTGCAAGTGTGTCTGGGCTCAGAACGGATAACATACGTAACTGGGGGAACCCGGACGGATGCAAGTTTTGAAAACATGATGATGCAATGCACATGATGACATGGTAAGATGCAACACGAAAGCAAATGACATGGCAACGACAGCGAATAACTGGAAGACACCTGGCACATCGGTCTCGGGGTGTTACAACACTCCACCACTACGAGAGGATCTCGTCCCGAGATCTAGAATGGCACCAAAGGGAAAACAGAAGAGGAAGATGAGAGGTAAAACTAAGCTGCTCCTTTGACAAACAGTGAAACCAAAGAACCTTGAAAAGGTTAAGCCATTTCGAGAAAATAATACAACGAAGATGAACGAAGTTGAAAACACTCCGTTAGAAAAGAGAAACAAGGAAGAACAACTTCGGGCAGCACTCCGATTGAAAGGAAAAGGAATTGAATAAGAACTTGGTAAGATGAGAAGATATTTGATGAAATCACAACATTCCGGTTGGAAAAAGGATTAGGAAAGGAAAGAATATGGTCTTGACAAACCAAGAAGAGGGTTGAAAAGAGCAACATCGCTAGACCTCTGGGAGAAAAAATAGAAGTTGGTGTCAGGACCCCGATCCTAAGTCACACCGATCTAGCATGTAACACATCATATCACTTTGCGGCCTCACGCACGGTATTCCCATGGGTGCCACCTTACCTGGCCCGGGACCGTTTGCGCTTTTTGGCTCACGTATATGATAGTGTCGCTAGCATCCATATGACAAAGAACCCGGGCTGACATGGCTAGTCGTGAACCCAAAGTGGCACTAACTTACAGGGACAGGCATCCATGACCCAGCATCGAACGTGTCGGTCATCAGCGAGTGAATCCAGGCTGTAGCACTGGGCTAGCAGGACTCCGGTGAACCGGGCTGTAGCGGGCTAACAGGACTCTGGTATTCATCGCGTGACATTTCCCCGAAGGGACAGACACAGGAACGAAGAAGGACACATGCCGGCCAGCCTAAGTGTTCCGGAGCAGTAGCAAGCTACCATGGCATCGGTGGAAGCACTAGGAGACATTTCCCGGTAAGAGAGGCTACTAAGAATAAACAACTAGATAGTCAGATCCCACACATACCAAGCATTTCAATAACATACACACAATATGCTCGATATGTGCAAACACAACATGGCATCACAACATGACTCTACGACTCAAGTATTTATTCAATAGGCTCCGAGGAGCGAGATATTACAAACATGGGTCTCATGACCCAACAATCAGAGCATACAAATCAAAGCACAAGCGGAAGCTATCATGTCTGGGTACAGACATCTATAACTGAAAAAGGCTGAGAAGCCTGACTATCTACCAGATCCTGCCGGGGCACAAGATCGTAGCTGAGGTAACAAGCTAAACGTCGAAGTCCACGCGAAACTACTAGTGAGACCTAAGTCTCTCTGCAAAAACATAAAATAGGCAAACGTGAGTACAAATGTACCCAGCAAGACTTACATCAGAACTAACTACATATGCATCATTATCAACAAAGGGGATGGTGGGGTTTAACTGCAGCAAGCCAGCTTTGACTCGGTGGCTATCCTGAACTACGACTGCAATGTAACTCTTTTGAGGTGGTGCACACGAGTCCACATATTCACCATATCAATACACCACTATGGATCCGCTCCCGTCTCCCTACGAGAGCGCCATCCATAGCACTCACGCTTATCTTGCGTATTTTAGAGTATCCACTTTCACTTGTCTATGAACTGATATAAGCAACCCAGAAGTCCTTTACCGTGGACACGGGTATTCGAATAGATGATGTTAACCCTGCAGGGGTGTACTTCTTCATACATGTTTCCACCACTTAGCGTCTGCACACGACATGTGCTCGGCAGACTTCAAGCGAAAGCCGACGTGGGTGTAGACCACGACCTACCTAAACACCTAAGTCTCTGGTCCAGGTTTATCGCCTATTCGGGTTCCATCCATGAGGAGATCCGGCCGGAGTTTCGCTCACAGCCCCAAACGATGTGAACAGGGTTCCCGAGATACCAAACGGGCATCCGGTACACCGTGCCACGTACCTACCGCATCACAGCCCACCCCTACGGTCAGTGCTGTCCACGGCCTCCAGTAAGCTACAAACACCAGAAACTACTTGCAACTCCTGGACAGAGGACTAGGGTGAATAAGAAGTCAAGCGGGGTCATATTTCAGGGCCCAATGTATGGTAGTAGCTGAATCATGGATCACAAACACAGAACTCAGTTCCTGAGGACGGCTGCAATGAGACAACCCACCATGTACTCCTACATGGCCTCTCACCGCTACCTTTACCAAAATGTGTTCACACACTTAGCTCACACACAGTAGGACATGTTCACACGCCTCTGATTCATCCCCGATGAATCAGACCTGACTCAACTCTAAGCAGTAGCAGGCATGACAAGCAAGCATGAATGAGTAGGCACAACAGGGCTCAAACAACTCCTACTCATGCTAGTGGGTTTCATCTATTTACTGTGGCAATGACAGGTCATGCAAAGGATAAAGGGGTTCAGCTACCGCAGCAAGTAACAGATGAATCGATGTTGTCCTAATGCAGTAAAAGAGAGCAGGAGCGAGAGAGTAGGATTGTATCGGAATGAACAAGGGGGTTTTGCTTGCCTGGCACTTCTGAAGATAATATAGCTCTTCATCGGTGTCATCGATCACATCGTCGGTATCACGTCTATCGAAAGGGGGCAATCACCGGCAACACAGAAGGGAACACAATCAATGCAATGCACAATATGATGCATGATCATGACATGGCAAAATGAATGTGTTTTGGGCTAATGCAACTAGCAACAGATTAAATGAAGTTGGTTTGAATACAAGATTCAAATTCAAACTCCATATGTGATTATTCAAATGCCATTTAATTGATTTGTGCTAAACAGCAGCTATAAGTTGTTCTAACATGCATGAAAATGGTACAGATGGATTCCTTGAATTTTTCTGATAATTTTTCATATATGAATTATTTAATTTGGAGTTACGGTTGAATTTCTATGATTTTTAGAAGTTTAGGACATTTTCTGAAAATAATAAATCATTTAAGAATTATTTAAATTCCAGAAAACATTTACTGCGTCAGCAGTGCGTCACCGTGACGTCAGCAGGTCAACAGACGCTGCTGCTGGTCAAACCTGACGTGTGGGGGCCACACGTCAGTGACACAGGGTTGTTTAACTCACTGACAGGTGGGACCGGTCAACGGCCACGTCAGCTAGGTCAACTCCGACGCGTGGGGCCACTGTGGTTAACTTAAACTAAACAGGGGTTAAACCGTGGTTAGTTAAGGGCGTGGGGCCCATATGTCATCGACACGCGACACTGACTAAACGCGATTAGCACCTAAACTAATGGTGCCACGTCAGCCACCGGAGACCAGCCGGCGGCGACCACAGGACACGGCGGGGGCACGCCGGACTTACGCTAGAGGCGTCAGCTTGGCGCGCTGAGGGCACCAGGGGATGGCCCTTGCTCTCGCGCATCCAGAGGACCAAGTGGGAGGTCGTGGGGTCGCCGGAACTCATGCCGGCGACGAGCTTTGGCGGCGATGGTGTTCGGTGGTGCTCGGGCGCGTCGCTACGGTGCATCAGTGAGCAAATGGAGAGGCTGGGCAGCACCTGCTAGACATGGGGAGCACTAAGAGCAGCACAGTGAGGCCAGGGGAGCACGGAGGCTATGCGTGCAGCAGCAATGGCGGACGGTGGCTTCGGTGCTCGTGGGGAACGGCGCTACGGCACGGAGGAGAGCATGCTGAGTTAGGGGAGAAGGTCAGTGGCTCACGGCGATGACGAGGGGACGCTCAGCGAGGTCGGGGACGGTCCGGAGCCGACGAATTTGACGAAGATGGCCGGCGGTCCCGAGGTTGAAGAAGACATCGAGGGCGGTGTTGCGGCACGTCCGGGGCCTCGTGGCTCGTTGAGGAGGTAGAGGACGAAGTGGCAGAGTTTCTGGGCGCGTCGGTGAGGCATGGGGTGGCCGGTGGCCGTGGTGGCAGCGAACGGCGGTGTCGGGTGCGCTCGGGTGTGGCGCGGCAGAGAGCAGAGGAGGGGGGGAAGAAGCACGGGAGGGAGTGAGAGGGGTCCAGGGGGTGGCGTGGCGCTGCGGGAGACGTCCCGGGGGAGGAGGAGGCAGCCAGGCAGGGAGGAGCTGGCCTCCTCGGCCGCGCGCGTGCGAGCACGCAGCTGCTCCCACTGGCAAGAGGAAGACGACAGGAGGGGAAGTGGAGATGGGCTGGGCCGTGCTGCTGGGCCAAGTGGGCTACCAGGTGAGCGCCAGGTAGTCCTTCTCTCTCTTTCTATTTCTGTTTTTATTTATCTATTTTGTTCTGTGTTGTTTTAGTTTAGTAAAATACTAAACCATTTTATAAAATCCTGAAAATAGTTATGTGGCTAGAGTTAAAATATACCAAACCACATAAAATGTTCCAGTAATTATTGGACATATATTATTTATATATCAAATATATATCCAATGCAAATAGCTATTTATTTAATTCAAAGGCCCAAAATAATTAACTCTGAGATACCAAAAATATTGTTTTGAGTTTTACCTCTTTGCAATATTTTCAGAGACTAAGAGGAACATTTTCTTGGACTTCTTTGAGGAGATTTTAATGTTGATCATT
Source organism: Triticum aestivum (assembly GCF_018294505.1). Taxonomy (NCBI): domain Eukaryota; kingdom Viridiplantae; phylum Streptophyta; class Magnoliopsida; order Poales; family Poaceae; genus Triticum; species Triticum aestivum. Next base: position 315,876,425 of record NC_057809.1, on the reverse strand, counting down.
TTTAGAAGGTTTCTGAGGCTTTGAAAATTCCTCAATTCAAATTTCATTTGGATTAAAACATGATGCTCACATGAGGTCTAGCCTAGTGCATAACAGGACCAGGGATGTGACAACTCACCCCCACTAAACAAAAATCTCGTCCCGAGATTCAAGCGTAGGGTAAGGTGAAGGGAGAACGCAACTAGCACAATCTTCACGATCCAGGTTGACTTCAATTGAACGTTAATTCAATCACCATCTTTGACTCGAAGTCTTGTTCTGAGAACTCCAACTAGCATGACAGCAAGAGGAAAAGGACAACTCCGGAAGAATCGATCTTCTCGAAGATCAATCAACTTAGGTTCAGCTCACAAAGTGAGTCATAGCAACATCTCTTGAGCTGAGACACAAAGCATACATCTAGAGGGATGGAGTGAAACGGATGACGAAGGTTTACTAGGTAGGCAACAATTCCACACCTAAGAGGGTGTGAATGGTTGTCAACGTAGCGAGGAGTTAAGTTGACATGACACCATAATGATGCACCTTAGGGAAGGTGACTCGAAGATATATCCCCTTAAGTGGCAAAAAGAATTACCTTTGATTCAAAGATCATTGAAACTCTTTATACCAGCTTAAGGCAAATCATAATCGATCATTTAGAGGGGTTCGGTAGAATGGCATACTCGGACTAGAATGGATGATGTGGATTACCTTGTTGAGGACAACGCAATGTATGATTTTTGCTTATCACCGGAAATGGAAGAGACCCATGGTAGAATGGCACATTGGCGGTGCAAGCTGGGAACAAAATGCAAATGCTGGGAATGATTCTGGTAACTGGGGAAGAACCCAACAATAGAAAGTGAATTCACTGTTTGAAAAGATCATAGCATTGCCGAGGAAACTGAGAGCAATCCAGGTAGTGCCGATGATAACACGTAGCGCTTGTGCGTGCTCTCAAGAACTTGAGCATTTCCACAATCATCAAGGTTTTATCAACAACCGCGTCAAGGGTGCTGACAACACAACATACTACCACGATGAATAGCGATGGACGATGCAGATGCAAAGGAAGATAACACTTTCTCAGATTTCACCTTAGCGAGGCCAAGGGGACGAAATCTGGATGATCGACCGGGAGACATTTAGCACTCCGCTTCTAATGTTCTCCTTGATGTGCTAGCGTAATCCACCCATAGATATGGTTTGATATCTAGGACATCAAGTAAAAGGTCGGGCTTCGGGAGCACAAAAATCCATAAGGAACAACTACTAGAATAAGTTCTAGGAGATCCTTATGGGGAGGTGGCCAACTTCCTCAATCAGGATATTATAATAACAGGTCTTCCGGCTGGGTGTGTTAGCCACGACATCCACTTTACCGGTTTCCGAGAGACCGATATTATAGTTTTTGGGAAATGTTCCAAACCATCATATCTGCCTGAGAATCAGATCTGGTTGGTGTCAGGATATTCCAGACTCATCGAGTCTAGGAAGAAAAACGAAAGTTTGCAACACAAATCGATGAGATGACGTTGCGAGATTCTCGGGGAATGAACTACGATAGTAAGCTCCAAAACATGAGCTGGTTCTGCTACAAACATGTGAACACGTTGTCCCAGACAAGCATGACCACGTGGTAGTCTTACAATAAAACACTACCGAGTTCTGGTTAGGAACCATCACCGTGGATAACGAAGTCCTTGCATAAGTCATATGATTAGCTCTTATGAAGGAACTTCTTCTCCTTGAACAAATCAATCAGTGGCTTGGTGTGCTCGGGACACATATGGAATGAAGGTTGCAAGTCTCCAGACCACAGAATACTTCGCACGTGAGCATGACTGATTTGGGATGATTCCAAGGAAACAAAACAATCTTCCTCGAATTCATGGCGGCAACTTGCATCAGATGCACATGAATTAGGGGAAGTCACTACTCTCATCCAAACATATGCTTCATGAACGATACACGAAGAAATGCTTACACAAGTTTTCAACACTAGGTTGATGTTCAACATGATTCATGGGGGGAGACAAAATGCTACTAATGGGCTCAACAGCAACTCATCGGAATTTCCATATCACTGAACTTCCACCATCATGTGAACACGGTGATAGCATTGGTCAGACCAAAGATGTAATGGTGTATGCTCGAGGGATCAACCACGAGTAAGACAATATTACGAGCATCGTCGGTACTGATTTGATTTGATGATAGCCCACACTCAAATCAAAGGATTGATAAGACAATAGGTCCAGCAACTGATCACAGGGACCAATCGATGAAGATATCATCTTTCTTCAGCACACCCTACACAAGAATATCCCTTTGGAATGAACTAAGTCAGGCAAGCTTTTATCTTCCAACTCTCCAAGTTGTTGTCTAGCTTAACCAACTAGCTCAGGGATATCTAACACAGATTCTTGGAGAAGGATGGTTCACAAGAAACCAACTTGATCACGAGCTCAACACAGCGGTCAGGTGACAACCTGGTAATACTTCCGAGAAGATCTTCGGAAAATCACGAACCACCGATATGTTACTAAGCTCGAGAACAATCTTGCTTTTTGAGGCAAGACGATATGATCAATAGAGCGAAGATTTGAAATAATTCCTATCTCATTGGTCGAGGAGTGCACCAGAATTAGGGACTAGGTAGCACAATCAGTCTTAGGGTGACGATTCAACAATCAACACGCTAAGAATGAGGTTATCGTCCATTTAACTACCAAGCAATAGAGTTGCTAGCAGTATTGACTTCATACACCATAATTCATTTGTCGGCATTCCGGTTACAATAACACAGGATCCGAGAAATGAACAATGATGGCAAGAAGTATCACTGTACCAAGAGTTCATAGGATGGTGTGCAATTCCTACGATAATCCCGATATAAAAGATGGTAATACCCCAAGGTAGAACAGAATCAAAAGCTGGGCTGGCATTTTGATCTGCGGAGCACAATTGCTTTAACCCAATCCTGAATATGGAAGAGGTACTGGAGTTTGTTTCTTCTGGTCATTCTACGATAGAATGGCTTGACGGACCATAAGAGTAATAGGCATCGATAAACGAACGCACGCATACTCTTGACTATCAATTGATAGACGAAGGTCAGTAGACAACTAAAGAGGGACAACTCAAAGGAACATATAACTTTCTGAGTTGTGGATGCATAGATTAGTATGTCGAACCAGGTTCAACATAATTCTTTCGGATAACCCATGTAGAAAGGTTGAGCTGGCAGAGTCACAATATAGCATGGAGAACTCATCGAGAGCACTCTTGTTGTCATCTTTTGGTTCAGAAGAACTCCTGCCAAGAATGATTCATGGTAATTGGAAGAAGGATGTACCATGAACCTCGAGGACTATCGCAAAGGTTACTATTATCCTAAAGGAACTAGCAACACTATCAACATGATGTAAGTAGGATGAATCTCGGGTTCAAAACCCAGGAATAGAATACCTACTCCTAAGTAGCATCACGGAATGCTTTCGGGAATAAAGGCCAGAATCGTCACACTAGGACACAAATCATGGCTAGACCACTAGATGATCCCCTGAGACACCTAGGGTCATAATAATTATTCCAACATAAAGGTCGAGGTAGTAGAATACCTCAACTCAACAATTAGTGTGATTGAGCTGGCATAAAGGAGCATCGAAACCAGAGGGAAAGAATTTTGCAAATGCATCAGACTATTTAGAAACCTGGAATGACTCGAACAGCATAACGGCTGTAAATGCTCAGAAGAGATTTGAGACATTCACAAAAAATGGTGGCATAACCACTCAGAAGCACAATATCAAGGTTTCGAGATCAACAATTAACATACGGAAGTAGTAGAAACTGAACTCAAGCTTAAATCCAACAATCTTATAAGTCTAAGGATTAGTAATGCGTGATCCTGATAGAAAGAAGAGATAGCCTAGCTCTTAATCCCCGTAGGAAAGATAAGATGACTCAGATCAGAAGGGCATGAGGTATAAGGAGTAAAAGAGCCTTACGTTCCATCCCACAATCAATTCCCTTATATAACTAAAGAATTTCTAGACTCAACTTCGACCAGTTTGGCTTGGTAATCCTACAGGCAGTCAAGCTCTGATACCAACGCTGTCAGGACCCCGACCCTAAGTCACACCGATCTAGCATGTAACACATCATATCACTTTGCGGCCTCACGCACGGTATTCCCACGGGTGCCACCTTACCTGGCCCGGGACCGTTTGCGCTTTTTGGCTCACGTATATGATAGTGTCGCTAGCATCCATATGACAAAGAACCCGGGCTGACATGGCTAGTCGTGAACCCAAAGTGGCACTAACTTACAGGGACAGGCATCCATGACCCAGCATCGAACGTGTCGGTCATCAGCGAGTGAATCCAGGCTGTAGCACTGGGCTAGCAGGACTCCGGTGAACCGGGCTGTAGCGGGCTAACAGGACTCTGGTATTCATCGTGTGACATTTCCCCGAAGGGACAGACACAGGAACGAAGAAGGACACATGCCGGCCAGCCTAAGTGTTCCGGAGCAGTAGCAAGCTACCATGGCATCGGTGGAAGCACTAGGAGACATTTCCCGGTAAGAGAGGCTACTAAGAATAAACAACTAGATAGTCAGATCCCACACATACCAAGCATTTCAATAACATACACACAATATGCTCGATATGTGCAAACACAACATGGCATCACAACATGACTCTACGACTCAAGTATTTATTCAATAGGCTCCGAGGAGCGAGATATTACAAACATGGGTCTCATGACCCAACAATTAGAGCATACAAATCAAAGCACAAGCGGAAGCTATCATGTCTGGGTACAGACATCTATAACTGAAAAAGGCTGAGAAGCCTGACTATCTACCAGATCCTGCCGGGGCACAAGATCGTAGTTGAGGTAACAAGCTAAATGTCGAAGTCCACGCGAAACTACTAGTGAGACCGAAGTCTCTCTGCAAAAACATAAAATAGGCAAACGTGAGTACAAATGTACCCAGCAAGACTTACATCAGAACTAACTACATATGCATCATTATCAACAAAGGGGATGGTGGGGTTTAACTGCAGCAAGCCAGCTTTGACTCGGTGGCTATCCTGAACTACAACTGCAATGTAACTCTTTTGAGGTGGCGCACACGAGTCCACATATTCACCATATCAATACACCACTATGGATCCGCTCCCGTCTCCCTACGAGAGCGCCATCCATAGCACTCACGCTTATCTTGCGTATTTTAGAGTATCCACTTTCACTTGTCTATGAACTGATATAAGCAACCCAGAAGTCCTTTACCGTGGACACGGCTATTCGAATAGATGATGTTAACCCTGCAAGGGTGTACTTCTTCATACATGTTTCCACCACTTAGCGTCTGCACACGACATGTGCTCGGCAGACTTCAAGCGAAAGCCGACGTGGGTGTAGACCACGACCTACCTAAACACCTAAGTCTCTGGTCCAGGTTTATCGCCTATTCGGGTTCCATCCATGAGGAGATCCGGCCGGAGTTTCGCTCACAGCCCCAAACGATGTGAACAGGGTTCCCGAGATACCAAACGGGCATCCGGTACACCGTGCCACGTACCTACCGCATCACAGCCCACCCCTACGGTCAGCGCTGTCCACGGCCTCCAGTAAGCTACAAACACCAGAAACTACTTGCAACTCCTGGACAGAGGACTAGGGTGAATAAGAAGTCGAGCGGGGTCATATTTCAGGGCCCAATGTATGGTAGTAGCTGAATCATGGATCACAAACACAGAACTCAGTTCCTGAGGACGGCTGCAATGAGACAACCCACCATGTACTCCTACATGGCCTCTCACCGCTACCTTTACCAAAATGTGTTCACACACTTAGCTCACACACAGTAGGACATGTTCACACGCCTCTGATTCATCCCCGATGAATCAGACCTGACTCAACTCTAAGCAGTAGCAGGCATGACAAGCAAGCATGAATGAGTAGGCACAATAGGGCTCAAACAACTCCTACTCATGCTAGTGGGTTTCATCTATTTACTGTGGCAATGACAGGTCATGCAAAGGATAAAGGGGTTCAGCTACCGCAGCAAGTAACAGATGAATCGATGTTGTCCTAATGCAGTAAAAGAGAGCAGGAGCAAGAGAGTAGGATTGTATCGGAATGAACAAGGGGGTTTTGCTTGCCTGGCACTTCTGAAGATAACATTGAGTCTTCATCAGTGTCAACGATCACAACGTCGGAACATCGTCTACCGGGAGGGAACAGATACCGGCAACAAAGAAGAAATACAATCAATGCAATGCACAATATGATGCATGCTCATGACATGGCCATATGAATGTGTTTTGAGCTAATGCAACTAGCAACAGATTAAATGAAGTTGGTTTGAATACAAGATTCAAATTCAAACTCCATATGTGATTATTTAAATGCCCTTTATATGATTTGTGCTAAACAGCATCTATAAGTTGTTCTAACATGCATGAAAATGGTACAGATGGATTCCTTCAATTTTTCTGATAATTTTTCATATATAAATTATTTAATTTGGAGCTACGGTTGAATTTCTATGAATTTTAGAAGTTTTAGGCATTTTCTGGAATTTCCTGAATATAAATAAATCCAGAAAGCATTACTGCGTCATCCTGACGTCATGATGACGTCAGCAGGTCAACTGGGCGCCCCAGGTCAAACCTGACATGTGGGGGCCACAAGTCAGTGACACAGGAGCTAATCCCGGTCAAACCCAGCGCTGACTGGGGTTTGACCAGGGGTGGGGCCCACTGTCAGAGGCTGTGGGTTTAATTAGTTGGGTCATTAACACTAATTAAGCGTGCCACGTCGGCAGTCGCCGGAGTATCGCCGGCGGCGACCATTCCGCACGGCGGCGCGGCTCGGATTTGAGCTAGGGGCGATGGTTTGGCGCGCGGTTTGGCTCATTAGAACGTCCGCGACGCGGCGCGTCCAACGGTGGCTGTGGCCGCGGCTGGGGTGGCCGGAGCCGACGACGGCGATGGCAAGTGCAGCGGCCGGAGCTTCGGGTTCGAGCGGGGCGAGGCCACAGAGGACGGGAGGGATGGCTAAGGGGCTCACCGAGCTCCTGAAGATGCTAGGAGCACGGTGCCGTGCTCGGTTTCGAGCCTTACTGGCTGCAGTGACGGCGGCGACATCGCCGGCGGCGTGGAGTTCTCGGCTCGTTGTGAACGGCGGCTAGAGAGGGAGGTAGGGCACGGGGAGAGGGGGAATCGGGTCAGAGGCTCACCGCGGAGCTGCAGGGAGGGTTAGGGGGCTCGGGGGCGCGCCGGAGTGGCCGAATCGATGGAGAAGGGCGCCGGGGCCGAAGCTTGGAGATGATGACGATGGCGGCTGCTCGGGGCCCTTCTGGTCGCGTGAGACGTCGAGGAGGTCGAGGGAGGCACTGCGGAGCTCGGGAGCGCGTCGGGGAGGAGAGGGGGTGGCGGTGGCCGCAAGGGCAGCGAGGGTCAGCGACGGTGGCGCTTGGCCGGTTGTGTGCGAGAGGGACGGAGAAGGGGA
>NC_057809.1:315859173-315868903 GCF_018294505.1 Triticum aestivum | reverse complement strand
AGGAGGTGGCCGGGGCGCGTGGCCGCGCGCGCCACCGAGCAGCTTCGGGGCGAGGGGGAGGAAGACGACAGGGGGAGAAGCGGCGGTGGGCTGGGCCGCTGCTGGGCTGCATGGTGTTGGGCTGCGGGTGGGCTGCCAGGTAAGCTGAGGTAAGTTCTCTCTCTCTGCTTTCTATTTCTGTTTTTATTTATCTATTTTGTTCTGTGTTGTTTTAGTTTAGTAAAATACTAAACCATTTTATAAAATCCTGAAAATAGTTATGTGGCTAGAGTTAAAATATACCAAACCACATAAAATGTTCCAGTAATTATTGGACATATATTATTTATATATCAAATATATATCCAATGCAAATAGCTATTTATTTAATTCAAAGGCCCAAAATAATTAACTCTGAGATACCAAAAATATTGTTTTGAGTTTTACCTCTTTGCAATATTTTCAGAGACTAAGAGGAACATTTTCTTGGGCTTCTTTGAGGAGATTTTAATGTTGATCATTTTTAGAAGGTTTCTGAGGCTTTGAAAATTCCTCAATTCAAATTTCATTTGGATTAAAACATGATGCTCACATGAGGTCTAGCCTAGTGCATAACAGGACCAGGGATGTGACAGTTGGATCGTCGGAACAAAAGAACAAAGAGGAAAACATCATCTTCTACCTTAAATGAGCTTGCAGAAGTATCTTTAGGATAAGGGTCAAACGAAGTTGTTGGAAAACCCAACAACGAAAAAGAGTAAGCTTGTAGTGGGCTTATGGAGAACAACTCAAAACTATGAGGTGAAATTCTGCCACTCACGGGAAAAGAATTGGATTTGAATTGATATGAATAAGGAGGCGAGAGACTATTTCACGAGAAGGATAAAGAAGAACTTGGGTCAATTATAAACACCATGATAGCAACAATCCTCTGGGAAGGCTTTCGATGAAATATAACCCAAGATAACTCCAACAAAGAGGTTGATGGATTTAAAGTACCTCATTCTTAACAACATGTGAATCATGAAACATGAACTCAAATTATCAAGAATGACATAATACCACCTCCAATGATATGAAAGAAAGAATTGCACTCCGGATTGCCAGATAAAGAATGCTTGAGCTCCTCTGAAAAGAATCTTGATGAACACTTCGAGAAGGAATTAAATCCTTTATGAACCATCATGTAGCGCCTCCATGAAGAACTCCGGTAAACAAAAGGATAACGAAAAGAAAGGGAAGTTGAACACACAAGGTGAAACCTTGCAATGATTTAGATGAAGCTTTGCGACGAGATAAAGTGGAAACTTGGAGCTCCGGAAAAGAAAGATGAGCAAAAGAAAACAAGAATTTTGATGAACCTCCGGGATAAGGAATTGAATTTACTCGATACAACAAGAATAAGAATTACATTATGCTTATCCTTCATCAATTAAATTGATGACAAGCAATGGGTTTGGCATATTACTTATTCTCATAGAAAAGATTAAGAGAGATATAACATAAACTCAATGGACCACCGGTAGGATTGAAACCAACGAATACATTGATATGATAAATGAATGAAGAAGAATCTTGGAAGAACCACCGTAAAGATTGGAAATGAACGAATTAAAAGATAATGAAACACCAGGAAGAATTGAAAATGAACGAAGTAAAGGGATGAATCATCGGTAAGAATTAACGAATGAACGAACAAACTTGAGACAAACTAGATACAAGAGAACGAAGAGATCATGAACTGATTAGAGGATATTTGACGATGCACCGGTAAGATTAGGAGAACGATAACTGAAAGCTAGAATGGATAAATCTTAATTTATGGACTCCGGATAATCAAACTGAGAAGACTCTTGAATTGCTCCGGATAGATGAAAAGAATTCTCACAACTGAAGACAATTATGAGATGATGTCAACAAGCTAGAATCATGAATCTTGAAGAAAATGGGGCAAGATTAAAGAGAAACTCTTCTTCGGTCTTCAAATATAGAGAATGGCGATGAGAAACACCACCATGAATCGTTGAGACACTCCGGGATGAAAAATTAGAAATGTTGAACCAACGATGAAAAGAATTTGAGAGATCTTGGAGGAAAACACATTTGACCAATGATAAATCATACTTACATCAAACTTTAAGATGAATTTTTGAGGGTAGCTCCGGGAACTAAGAAGAGTCAGGTAAGATCCTGGGAAAAGACATGTGGGTTAGGGCCCACTGAAAAGAAACACCGTTGAAGGATTTAAAAGAGAGAATGCACCGGTTGAATTAAAAGACTTGAATGAGATAACATCCTTGAAAGAGCTTGAACGAATGTAGAGTGGAGACACGAATCTTCGATATATCTTGAGCCCTCCGGAACAATTGAATATCAAACGGGGAATGATTATGAGGCGCACAGACATGTGAATAGCATTAGAAACAAAGAAAAGAATATGATCAACACTGAAAACTCGAATTGAATCCACTGGAGAAGGAAAAGCAGGAAGAATGATGAACGAGTAGAGCATCTTCAAGAGAACCATCGGGTAAGAACATGAAAGAATGGAGAGACTTCCACCAATAAAATGGATAGTGATAAAGAACTCTGAGTCCTTGAAGAAAAATGGGGTGGGTGGGTGGGAGAAACAAAGGCAACTTGGAGATGGATGAAACAAACACCGTTGACGAAAGCTGATAATTGATCTTGCTAATGTTGAAAACAATCAGATCCACTTGAAGAGAAACACGCCGGTTGAAAAAGGTTGTCATGACAATTTCAATTATCCAGAAGGATTAGTATTCGCATCGGAGTATGAGAACAACATTAGAGAAGGTATGGAATCAACATTTGACTTCGAAGCACCTCGAATACCACAACTCAAAACAAAACAAAGAATTGGCTTGCAAAATAAGCCAGAACAAACATATGATAGAGATTTCGTCTAAAGTTTTCGTGGTGGGGCCTACACGGGCTCGATCGTACAGCACCATCATGTACAAGGCAGTGCACATGACATACAAAGCGTCCCCGAGTCGGCATAGCCAAGGACTCTTTAAGACACAACGAGACCACTGTAAAACCAACCGTGAATAGGCGGACCACTAGACGTCGAATCCCAATTTCATATCATACATCTGTCGAAAGATATCCTAAGAGCTACTTGAATTCCCACTTATAAACTCCTGACATTTTCCGGTTATGCAATCAAGTGTTGGGGATACAGGGGAAGCATAATATCTCACCCAAAACTAAAAAAATCCTACATCCAGCTGTATCCATCCTTCAACACATAACCAAGAAACCTTCGGAAATCATTTACCTCAACCTTCGAAAAGCATCTGTTATACAAGTTATGGCAATACTCCCGAACTCCCGCCCCAGTACTGGGTGGTGTCAAGGTTATCTCACCAACAACTGCATAAAAGAGATTTTTGATGTCGGCGAAACTAATCTCAGGTATTCCAGAACCGCAACGATAAAATTGTGACGACAACACCTCGGAGCTCAACTCCCCGGGACACTGCCACAACCCCGAAATGTCAGGAGGCACCAAGAACAATGTTCTCGTCACAAAACCATCAGAATGATTCCAAGATACCCGCGTGATCCTAAAGTTTTTTAGTGAAATTTGAGAAGAGAAGAGTCAAAACTCTACGTCAGGATGCCTCACCAGAGCGACAAAGGGACTGAGGAGTAAAAAGAATTCCTAACTCTCTGATATATAATTCCTAAATGACTCAAAACATTTTTCTAGACACATCAATGCCAACGATTCGATCAAGCAGGGGGCTCCTAAGGTCGGGGAAGGCTCTGATTACCAACTTGTAATGCCCTCGATGCGGCTATATCTCCCACGTGTCGAAGCATGACTTAGAGGCATAACCGCATTGAAAGCAATGTCGCAAGTGAGGTAATCTTCACACAACCCATGTAATACATAAGGGAAAGAGATACATAGTTGGCTTACAATCGCCACTTCACACAATTACATGAATAAAGCATTACATCAACCAGATATAATCAAGGTCCGACTACGGAACCAAAATAAAAGAAGACTACCCCAAATGCTACACAGATCCCCGATCGTCCCAACTGGGCTCCACTACTGATCAACTAGAACAAAACAACACAAAGGACAAGATCTTCATCGAGCTTCTCCTTGAGCTTGGTTGCGTCATCTGCACGGTTCAACGGCACCTGCAAACTGGTTTTGGAAGTATCTGTGAGTCACGGGGACTCAGCAATCTCACACCCTCGCTATCAAGACTATTTAAGCTTATGGGTAAGGTAAAGGTATGATGTGGAGCTGCAGGAAGCGACTAGCATATATGGTGGCTAACATACGCAAATGAGAGCGAGAAGAGAAGGAAAAATCACGGCCGATCAACTATGATCAAGAAGTGATCCTAGAACAACCTACGCCAGACATAACTCCAACACCGTGTTCACTTCCCGGACTCCGCCGGAAAGAGACCATCACGGTTACACACGCGGTTGATGCATTTTAATTAAGTTAAGTGTCAAGGTTTTCTACAACCGGACATTAACAAATTCCCATCTGCCCATAACCGCGGGCACGGCTTTCGAAAGTTCAAATCCCTGCAGGGGTGTCCCAACTTAGCCCATCACAAGCTCTCACGGTCAACGAAGGATATTCCTTCTCCCAAGACAATCCGATCAGGCTCGGCATCCAGGTTACAAGACATCCTCGACAATGGTAAAACAAGTCCAACAACATCGCCCGAATGTGCCGACAAATCCTGATAGGAGTTGCACATATCTCGTTCTCAGGGCACACTCATATTGTCCAAACTTCCGGTAGGCCAGCCCAGAGTTGCCCCTAGTGGCCACCGGCAGCTAACAGGTTGGACCAACATTCAGAGGAGCACTGGCCCGGGGGGGGGGGGTTAAAATAATTATGACCCTTGAGTCTGCAGAACCCAAGGGAAAGAAAAGGCTAGGTGGCGAATGGTAAAACCAATGTTGGGCATTGCTGGAGGAGTTTTATTCAAGGTGAACTGTCAAGGGGTTCCCATTATAACCCAACCGCGTAAGGAACGCAAAATACAGGAACATAACACCGATATGATGGAAACTAGGGCGGCAAGAGTGGAACAAAACACCAGGCATAAGGCCGAGCCTTCCACCCTTTACCAAGTATATAGATGCATTAATTAAATAAGAGCTATTGTGATATCCCAACAAAATATCCATGTTCCAACATGGAATAAGCTCCAATCTTCACCTGCAACTAACAACGCTATAAGAGGGGCTAAGCCAACCGGTAACATAGCCAAACAACGGTTTGCTAGGACAAGGTGGGTTAGAGGCTTGGCTCAAACAATATGGGAGGCATGATAAGCAAGTGGTAGGTATCGCGACATAGGCATAGCAAAAGAGCGAGCAACTAGCGAGCAAAGATAGAAGTGATTTCGAGGGTATGGTCATCTTGCCTGAGATCCCGCAAGGAAGAAGAACGAGTCCATGAAGAAGTCAAACGGACGTAGTCGAACAAATCCTCACAACACGACGTTATCGGAACCAACCCGAAGAAGCAACACCAGAAAGGAGCAAACAACATAGTAAACAAACTTCACATAAACATGGCACGATGCGCAAACAAGTATGATGCATGTCCGGTTTAATGAAGCATGGCATGGCAAAGTGCACAAACAACCCTACAAATTAAGTGGGGCTCAATATGCAACAGGTTGCATATTGACGAAACACCACATCAAGTTATTTAGTTCGATCTCGTTTATGTACCAAACAATATTAAATGTTGTTAAACATGGCAAGAGGGTGAAGCAAATGAAAACTACCTATCTAGGCAAGATTAAATGAGGCCAGAACGACAAACAACAAGTCCGGAAACTCCTCATGTGCATATTTTGGTTATGGTACTATTCTGCCCTGAACACAATTTTAGAGTTATTAAACATGCAAAGTAAAGCCACCAAGTTAAACTATGGAAAATTCTACCCCATTTACATATATAATTTATTTAATTCGGAGCTACGGTTAATTAGTTATGAAATAAAGCATTTTAACATGACATAGGAGCAAATTTAATCAAACAGCATTTTAAACATTTCAAACATAGATGAAAGTTGGAAATTATGAAACTAGACAAAATTCTAAGCAAGTTTCATATATAAATCATTTTAAACGGATGCACGGTTATTAAGTTATTATATGCATGAAGTTTAGGGACCTCTCTGTAAAACAATAATTCGCTAGATAAATAGAGAAAATCGCAGAGCAGGAAAAAGAACTACGCGGGCTGAAACTGGCTGGGCCGACGGTGTACAGGAGAAGGGGTGGAAGGGCTGCTGCCCACATCGGGCCAACAGGACGGCTGGGAGATGCTGGAAAAGGGGCGCGCTGGGTCATCCTGCCTGCCTGCGGCCCACGCGAGCGCTGGAGCTGGGCCAGTTGCTGGATCTCGCGCGAGACACGACCCATGCGCAGGTTTGCTGCAGTCAACGTGACGACGAGTGATCGCTTGTCCTCTGTTCATGAACCAGGGATCGAGCAGGTGGCTGCTATTGCTCCAGGAAGAAGAAATGAGGCGGTGCTGGGGCTTGAACGGGAGGCGCCGAGTGGATCTAGACGGGGACAAGGTCTTGGCGATGGCAGCTTGGTGCGAAGGCGGGGGACGGTGCGGCGGCTTGCTCCGGGCGGTGCGCTGGCGTGAGGCAGAGGAAGCAGACGTGAAGACGACGGCAGGGGAGGCATGCATCTGCGCGCCGCCCTCTCGCGTTGTCAACATGGTCAACAAACAATAGGAATCAAAAGAAGTACGTGGAGAGGATGACAGTAGGGGCCCACCACGTCAGTGTATGGAAAAATAAAATGCTTCCTCCTAGTGTTTTCCTGACATCTGGGACCCACGACATTGTGAGCGTATATAGTCAATAGACAAGAGAACAACACAAGATCGGCTGACACCTGGGACATAGCTACTCGAGCAGTATTTTTTTGTTTGGTATTGTTGAGACGGAGCAGGGTTTGAACTAGGCTGTGGCCCATCTAGCCCAGGCTTATATTTTATGTTCACCATGTGACCAACCCAGCTATTTTTTCTTTGTGAAAATGAGCCCAGTTTATTTTTTCTGAAGAATACCCAATCTAGGCCTACTTATTTTTCTACGCCCTGATGGGCTGCAACTCTTTCAAGACGCCTGCAAATCTTGAAAGTAATATGAAATGGGTTGTAAATATAAAAACAGATGACAAATTGGCAATTACTTTATAATTTCTGAATTTTATTACATTTTCAGATTCCTATTTCACTGGGCATTAACCTAATTTAAATATATATTCAAAGTACTTTAAATTTGGGTGGACATTTTGGTATTAAAAATAGTTTGGAACCCACAGAAATATGCAAAATTTGCCCTGGCCAACCAAAAAAAACAACTGCAATAAATTGCATAAGAAGTTGCCATGAGCTATATATAAATTATTAAAAAAAAGAGGGAGTGGTCTGACTTGTGGGCCTGTTTAGTTGACGCGCATGCAAGATTTTTTAGTTATTATATACATCAACAAACGATTCTAGTAGACGTAACCGTTGGATGTCAATCCAACGGCCGTCGTGTTTCTTCAATCTCTGATCTTCTTGCTCCAGCCACCAAAGCAGCACCGGCGGGACCGCCTACTCCCGCCTCCCATGGCCGGCTGTGCTGCCGCGCAGGCCTCAGCGCCCCCTACTACTCCCACCGCTGGCCAGGGCATCCCTCTACTCACCCACACCCCCTGTTATTCTGCGGCGACGGCAGCCTCACACCGCAACCGAACCGGTGAACGCTCGTACTCCTCTCCACGTGGGCATCCACTGCCACGTCTTCCCTGGCTTCGCGTCGTCCCCTTCCTAGGCCTCGCCGGTGTGGTCAATGTGGTCAACGACCGACTTCCATCGGAAGAGTACTGTACATGGAGAGGCTGACAGCTGGGTCCACGGCAGCCACAAGGAAGTGCCTCCTTATTATGCGGAAAATAATTATTCCTCCACCTGACAGCGGGGACCCACCGGACGGGCCACCAGTATTTTGTGAAAAAAATCATTTCCCCCTGGCTGCTAGGACCCACCGGATGGGCCACCGTATTTCATGAAAAAATGTTCCCCCCGCTATCAGCTCGGACCCATCAGAAGTGCCTCCTTATTACGCACAAAAAAATGAATACTCCCCCGGCTAGCTGGGACCCACCTTGATGGGAGGCTGACTTGTGGGCCTACTAAGTTGACGGGGACGAAGGGCTTTGTCAACTTAGTCAATATGAACGATTCTAGCTCCAGTGACCGTACAATGTCCATCCAACGGCCGTAGTGCTTCTTCAACCTATGGTCTTCTTGCTCCAGCCGCCCAAAGCAGCGCCAGTCGTGCCGCATGCTCCTGCCTCCCATGGTCGGCTGTGCTGCCGCGGAGGCCTCACCGCCCCCTACTATTCCCACCGCTAGCCAGGCCCTGCGGCAACGGCAGCCTCACACCGCAGTCGAACTAGTGAACCCTCGTACTCCTCTCCGTGCGGGCTTCCACTGCCGAGTCTTCCCCGGTTCCGCGTCGTCCCCTTCCTAGGCCTCGCCGTCATCCACCGCCATGGTGCTCTCGGCGCTGCGTGGTCAATGTGGACAATGACCAACTTCCATCGGAAGAGTATTGTGCGTGGAGACGCTGACAGCTGGGTCCACGGCCGCAGCAAGGAAGTGCCTCCTTATTACGCGCAAAATAATTATTCCTCCACCTGACAGCGGGGACCCACCAGACGGGCCACCGTATTTCGCGAAAAAAACGTTTGCCCCTGACTGCTGGGACCCACCAGCTACATCTTTGAACGCAAACAAGTGCCTGACAGTCGGGACCCATCTGGTCGAAGCATACGTAGCATTGTCATTCTGGTCGCGAACGTGTACGTACATATATACTGGTCGATGTAGAGGCACGCACGTGTCGTAGTAGAGGTGCGCACGTAGCATGTACACGTACGTACAGCGGCCAGGGTGCAAGAAAGAAAATACGGCCACATATGTGTACATACGGGCGGGGTCTCGAACGCCTACTCGCGCATACATACGGCCAGGGCTTGTGTACATGGCTGGGTTGGAACGGAGAAACATCGTCGTCGTCGTGTTCATGGGGAGGCAACGGAATGTGTCGTGTTCATCGGGAGGGCTTGGACAGAACATGCGATGGAAACGAGGCCTGGCGTACCGCAGAACGGAGGAAACAGACTTGTGTTTGACCGGGCATGTTCGAAACGGGATCCTGTTCATCAGGAGGGGTCTGGCGTACCACAAAACGGAGGAAACGAACCTTCTACAGTCAAAATGGGGGTCCTGTTGATCAGGAGGGGTGTGGCGTACCACAAAACGGACGAAACAGACTTGTGTTGGAGCGCTACAGCCGAAACGGGGGTCCTGTTCATCGGGAGGGGTGTGTGGTACCGCAAAATGGGACTCCACGGGATACTGTTCATCTCCACCGTCGACCCCCTCCTGCCTCCACGAGCTATTGTTCATCCGCTGTCGACCTCCTCCAACCTCCACCTGCGACTGTTCATCCACGGGCTCCTGTTCATCCAGCCTCCACCGCGCGCTACTCCACCGGCTACTTTCAACCAGCCCTTTTCACGGGCTCCTGTTCAACCACCCCTCCACGGGCTACTGTTCATCCTGCCCTCCACGGGCTACTGTTCATCCTGCCCTCCACGGGGTCCTATTCATCTAGCCCCAACCGGCTCGATCGATCGGGGTCCTGTTCAT
>NC_057809.1:315538340-315546732 GCF_018294505.1 Triticum aestivum | reverse complement strand
CGCCGCCGCCTGCTTCCTTCGTCCCGACGCCGCGCCGCCGCCCGCCGGTGCAAGTCCGGCCGCCGGAGCCCGCCACCGCCAAGCTCTTCCGCGGGCGCCCTTCTCCGCGCGGCACCGCCACCGCCCACGCCGCTGACCACCGGCCGGCCACCTCCTCTTCGGACGAACTCCGGTGCAACTCCGGCCTTCCTCGGATCCGCCGCCGCTACAGTACCCTCCTATCGCATCTGGATCTGGATCATCTCACGGTTGACCTTTTCTTCCCGAAATCCTAGGTTTTTGCAATTTTTGACATGCCATAACTCTGCATCCGTAGCTCCGATTCGTGCGTGTAGCATATCTAAATGTTCGTGTCGAAGATTACATCATTTCATCTCATAGCATCATTTTCATTTGAGCTCATCTTAATGCCCGAAATGCTGTTGGAAGAGGGCTATGTGATGATTATGTCAGATCTATTTCAGCAAATGGCTTTTTGTCATTTTTGCCATGATTAATGAGTGCATGCTATGATCCTAAGCTCTACATGTGTTTTGTAGAATGCCATGTTATCTTTACAGGGGTTTATGCCATGTATTTTTGTGATCTTTGTGGTGACTAGCACAAGCATGCAAAGTAGCTTACTGAATGATGCTGATTTCAGGGACTTAGAATTTCACAAAGTCCTTGTCCTGCTGTAATCTTTGTGCCATATGTTCATGTTGTTTCCTAGTGATCCGCGCCTCTTTTGAGCATGATCAGTAAGGATGATTTGTAGAAAATGCTATGCTCTATCCATCCATGTGTTTGTTTGCAATTATGGAGCACCCTAGCTTGAGTCAATCGAGCTCTACTTTTGCTATAAAATGTTCCTGGCAGATTGTTAACATGTTTAGCGATTTTGCCGAGCTTGTTGTTGTTGATCCGTGCATGCTATGTTGTTGTTCTTGCCATGTCTAGCTTCTATGCCATGTCTATTTATTGGGTGTATTCTTAGTTTGTCATGCAATGCCTCGTAGTGAGTGCATCGAGCTCATAAACATGCCTACTTGTTAACTGTTTTGCCATGCTCCAGTTTTTCACCAAGTCTGAATCTGTTTCTGTTTTTGCTATGTTCACATGCATGCAATTGTATTTTCTGATCCCTTTTGGCTCATGGTCACTAAGGTACTTTTCTTATATGCTTAGGGTAGCTTCATGCCATGCCTTGCTTTGCCATGATATGTTCCTATAGCATGTAGTTATCATGCTCTAAACATTGCTTCCTGATGATAAATTCCTGGCTTGTGTTAATTTCACAAAGTCTAAAACCTGTTATCATTTGCACTTTTGCCATGCTTGTTTGAACCTGTTAATGAGTGAATTAGCCGTAGCTCAGTGTTCATCTTTTGTCAAGCATCATGAGTGGATCCCTGCCATGTGTTTTGTTGTCATGTTTGAGTGGAGTAGCTTATTTATCTTGATGCATTTAGAAGGCTACTTGCTGTTAATCGCAGACCGGTGCCATATTTGTTTTGCTTGCCATTTCCAAACCGTGCATCCGATTCCGGTGACCTTTATATCCATTTCGACCGAAATCAACTCACCTTTCCAGTGGCGCTCTTGGTTTTCCAAGTTGAGGCTAGGTTCAATCATTCCTTTCCAAATCTTGCATATGCATCACATATCGCATCCCGCATATCGTACCATGTTTGCATCATGTTGCTTGAGCATTGCACGTGGTTGATTGTGCTCCTTTTGCTTGTTGCTCTTGTTTGGGTAGAACCGTGAGACGAATTCATGAATGAGGAGCCCGTTGAGTATGCTTTGGAGGATCAAGGCAACTCTGAGAACTTTGCAGGAAAGATGACCATACCCTCGAAATCACTTCTATCTTTGCTGGCTAGATGCTCGCTCTTTTGCTATGCCTATTCTACGATACCTACCACTTGCTTATCATGCCTCCCACATTGCCATGTCAAACCTCTAACCCACCATGTCCTAGCAAACCGTTGTTTGGCTATGTTACCGCTTTGCTCAGCCCCTCTTATAGTGTTGCTAGTTGCAGGTGAAGATTGGAGATCGTTCCTTGTTGGAACATTGCTTATTGTTGGGATATCATTATATTATATTGTTTATCTTAATGCACCTATGCACTTGGTAAAGGGTGGAAGGCTCGGCCTTATGCCTAGCGTTTTGTTCCACTCTTGCCGCCCTAGTTTCCGTCATATCGGTGTTATGTTCCCAGATTTTGCGTTCCTTACGCGGTTGGGTTATAATGGGAACCCCTTGACAGTTCGCCTTGAATAAAACTCCTCCAGCAAGCCCCAACCTTGGTTTTACCATTTGCCACCTAGCCTCTTTTTCCCTTGGGTTTCGTGGACTCAAGGGTCATCTTTATTTTAAACCCCCCCGGGCCAGTGCTTCTCTAAGCGTTGGTCCAACCCATAGCACCGTGCGGGGCCGTCCCTTGGCAACTTGGGTTACGTTGGCTCCCGTACGCTTAGCTTATCCGGTGTGCCCTGAGAACGAGTTATGTGCAGCTCCTATCGGGATTTGTCGGCACAGCGGGTGGTCTTGCTGGACTTGTTTTACCATTGTCGAGGATGTCTTGTAACCGGGATGCCGAGTCTGATCGGATTGTCTTGGGAGAAGGAATATCCTTCGTTGACCATGAGAGCTTGTGATGGGCTAAGTTGGGACTCCCCTGCAGGGATTTGAACTATCGCAAGCCGTGCCCGCGGTTATGGGCAGATGGGAATTTGTCAATGTCCGGTTGTAGATAACCTGAAACTTAACTTAATTAAAATGCACCAACCGCGTGTGTAGCCATGATGGTCTCTTCTCGGCGGAGTCCGGGAAGTGGACACGGCGTTCGAGTAATGCTTGACGTTGGTTGTTCTAGGATCACTTCTTGATCATAGTTGTTCGTCCGTGCTTTGCCTTCACTTCTCGCTCTCATTTGCGTATGTTAGTCACCATATATGCTAGTCGCTTGCTGCAGCTCCACATCATACCTTTACCTTACCTATAAGCTTAAATAGTCTTAATCGCGAGGGTGTGAGATTGCTGAGTCCCCGTGACTCACAGATTACTTCCAAAACTAGATGCAGGGACCGATGATACCGCTCCAGATGATATGACCGAGCTCAAGTGGGAGTTCGATGAAGACTCTCGTCATTACTATGTGTCTTTCCTGGATGATCAGTAGTGGTGCCCAGTTGGGGCGATCGGGGACTTTGTCGCATTTGGGGGTTGATCTTTATTTGGTACCGTAGTCGGATCCTGAGTGTATTGGATGAATGTAATGACTTATTTATGTATTTGTGTGACGTGGCGAGTGTAAGCCAACTATGTACTTTTCCCCTTTATTTATTTACATGGGTTGTTGTGAAGATTACCTCACTTGTGACATTGCTTTCAATGCGGTTATGCCTCTAAGTCGTGCTTCGACACATAGGAGATATAGCCGCATTGAGGGCGTTACAGAAAGTTGGCATGTGGTGTTGTTATGTTGTCAGTAGGCCGCCTGCCAAATTTCATCGCATTCGGAGTCTGCTTGACACCTCAACGGATAACTATAGCGGCAATATAGTCGGTCAAACGTCGGACGTTTTCGGTCTCCGGAAACAGGTGTCGGGCTACCCATCTTATTCTCTTCTCAGCCCACTGGTCCACTTGAACAGTCCATCTAGCCCACCTACCTACCGCCAGACCCAATCTAACCTCTCTCGTCAGCCCGCAGCCCTCTTCGTGCGCGCGTCCGAAAACTCCCCCGAACTCGACCTGGGCAGTTGTCACCGTTGGACTCAGATCATCCCCAAACATCTACAAAACATCTCCGTTTTTCTTTTTGGACTCCCTAGCCCATTTATTACGGACCGCCCGATCGTGATCGAAGGATCCAGATCATCCCCCCTTTTCGTATATATATAGTCCCATAGCCCATCTTTATACCCAAACCCTAAAATCTAGGACATTTGTCCCTTACCCCGCCGCCGCCGCATCTTCATCGGGATCCATCCCGAGCCAACCCACGCCTCCTTCCCCTGCTCAATTTCGCCACCGAACCAACCAGCCTCCTCTCCCTCGATCCACCCATTCCTGCAGTTCCTCCCCACAACTTCCAGATCGAGCAAGCTCTATCTCCAGCAACAGCGCCCGAGCGCCTCCTCCTTCCTTCTGTGGTCCGGCAACCGAGCCGAAGCTCAGGCGAATCTCCTCCGCCATGCCCTCTTCTTCTCCTCGTCCCCGCGCCTCTGCTTCACCGGAGACTGGCCCCGTCGCATGCCCAAGTCCAATCAGCAGCCAGGGATCCTCGCGCATGAAGCCACCGCCTCGTCCCTGCTCCAGAGGAGGACGAGCAGCGCCCGTGCCCGTTGACTGCGTCGCCCCGAGCACCAGTGTTCCAATGCCGGCCCTCTGCAGCTCTCCAACGCCCACCATGGACTTCCTTCGCCGTCCGCCCGTCAGAGAGCTCTACCAGTAGCGCCGCTAGGCCTCTGCTCCCTTCCCTTTCCTTTTCCTTGCTGAAGCTCTCCCTCTCCTGTCGCTCAGCTCTCTCTCCTTTTTGTTTTTTCATGGACAGGGGATCAAGCCGCCACCATGGACTTCCTTCGCCGCCACCCGCCGTCTTTTCCTCTCCCATGCGATGCCGCCCCAAGCGCTAGATGCCCGGATCCGCTCCCCTCATTGGTTTTGCACCGTCGCCGACCTCCCCTGCTTCTACTTCAAGCAAGAGGATTCGCTCGTAGCGCCGCCCCACTCCCGTTGACCGCGAGCCTCGTCAGCGCCTCTTGCCTCGCTGGTGGACCGGCCTCGAGGCCGCTGCTGCTTTTCCCCGCTTTGGCCCATCTAGGCCTCACATGTAACACCCACGATGTGGCTATATCTCCCACGTGTCGGAGCACCACTTAGAGGCATAACCGCATAGTAGGCATGTCGCAAGAGGGTAATCTTTACACATCCCATGTATTGAATAAGAAAGGGATAAAGAGTTGGCTTACAATCGCCACTTCACAAAATACATAAATATAGCATTACATCATCCAGAATACAATCAAGGTACGACTACGGAACCAAAATAAAAGAAGACCACCCCTGATGCTAGATCCCCGATCGCCCCAACTGGGCTCCACTACTGATCGACGGGAAACGAAACAACCCAACGAACACGATCTTCATCGAGCTCCCACTTGAGCTGGGTTGCGTCACCTGCGCTGACATCATCGGCACCTGCATCTAGTTTTGGAAGTAATCTCTGAGTCACGGGGACTCAGGAATGTCACACCCTCGTGATCAAGACTATTTAAGCTTATGGGTAGGTAAAGGTAGGTAGGTGGAGCTGCAGCAAGCACTAGCATATATGGTGGCTAACATATGCAAATAAGAGCGAGAAGAGAAGCAAAGCACGGTCATGAACTAGAAGTGATCCTGAAACTACTTACATCCAAGCATAACACAAGAACCGTGTTCACTTCCCGGACTCCGCCGAGAAGAGACCATCACGGCTACACACGCGGTTGATGCGTTTTAATTAAGTTAAGTGTCAAGTTTTCTACAACCGGACATTAACAAATTCCCATCTGTCCATAACCGTGGGCACGGCTTTCGAAAGTTCAAAACCCTACAAGGGTATTCCAACTTAGCCCATCACAAGCTCTCATGGTCAACGAAGGATATTCCTTCTCCCAGGAAGACCAGATTAGACTCGGAATCCTGGTTACAAGACATTTCGACAATGGTAAAACAAGACCAGCAAGGCCGCCCGATGCGCCGACATCCTGATAGGAGCTACACATATCTTGTTCTCAAGCCAACACCGGATGAACACTACGTACAGCTAAAACCAGCCCTCAAGTTTCCCTGAGGTGGTGCCGCAAGTGGCTCTGTGTTGGACCAACACTTAGAGAAGCACTGGCCCGGGGGGGTTAAAATAAAGATGACCCTTGAGTCTGCAGAACCCAAGGGAAGGTGATAGGTTGTTAGTGCAAATGTAAAACCAAGGTTGGGCCTTTCTGCAGGAGTTTTATTCAAGGCGAACTATCAAGGGGTTCCCATTATAACCCAACCACGTAAGGAACGCAAAATCAAGGAACATAACACCGGTATGACGGAAACTAGGGCGGCAAGAGTGGAAAAAAACACCAGGCATAAGGCCGAGCCTTCCACCCTTTACCAAGTATATAGATGCATTAATTAAATAATATATATAATGATATCCCAACAAATAATCATGTTCCAACAAGGAACAAACTCCATCTTTACCTGCAACTAGCAACGCTATAAGAGGGGCTGAGCAAAGCGGTAACATAGCCAAACAACGGTTTGCTAGGACAAGGTGGGTTAGAGGCTTGACATGGCAATATGGGAGGCATGATATAGCAAGTGGTAGATATCGCGGTATAGCAAAAGAGCGAGCAACTAGCAAGCAAGGATAGAAGTGATTTCGAGGGTATGGTCATCTTGCCTGCAAAGTTCTCCGAGTTGATGTAAGCTTGATCCATGTAAGCGTACTCAACGGGTTCCTCGAACAAGAACTCGTCTCCTGGCTCTACCCAAGGCAAGAATACAAGCAAAGGAAAACACAATCAACCACGATGCAATGCACAAGCAACATGATGCAAAACATGGCATGATATGCGGGATGTGGTATGCAATGCATATGCAGGCTCCGAAAGGAAAAGATTGAACCAGGACTCAACTTGGCAAACCAAGTGCTCCGCTGGAAAGATGAGTTGATTTTGGTCGAAATCGATATAAAGATCACCGGAATCGGATGCACGGTTTGCAAAAGGCAAGCAAAACAAGAATGGCACGATTCTGCGATTAACAGCATGATGCCAACTAGAATGCCACAAGAAACTAAGCTACTGCACTCCAACATAGCAACAAAGCACATGGCAATGATCTACTCAAGATGCTTGACAAAAAATGAACACTGAGCTATGGCTAAATTAGAAAATTGTAGGTTCAAACAAGCATGGCAAAATGGCAAAAGATATTAGCATTACAGACTTGGTGAAAATAACAACATGCCAGGAATTAACATCAGGAAGCAATGTTTAGAGCAAGATAACAAAATGCTATAGGAACAGATAATAGAAATACAAGGCATGGCATGAATCTACTCAAAGCATATAACAAAAGTCCCTTTCTGACCATAAGCCAAAAATGATCAGAAAATATGATGGCACCCATGTAAACATAGCAAGTTTCGTTAACAGATTCAGACTTAGCAGAAAACTGGACATGGCATAAGCAGAATTACGTAGGCATGTTTGCGAGCTTGATGCACTCACCACAAGGCATTGCATGACAAACTAAGCATACACCCAGCAAGAGAACATGATCAAGAAGCTTACCATGGCAAGAACAATCTCATAGCATGCATGGATCAACTACAACCTTGGCAAAATTGATTAACATGTAAAGAATCTGCCAGGAACATTTTATAGCAAAAGTAGGGCAAGATAGAGTCATGCTAGGATACTCCATAAATGCAAATAGGGACATGGATGGATAGAGCATGACCATATGTCCAAATCATCCTTACTGAACATACTCAAAAGGAGCATGGATCACTCTGTAGCAACATGAATACATGGCATAAAAATAATAGCAGACAAAGACTTAGAAGAGTTCTAAGTCCCTGAAATCAGCAACATCACGAGAGCTACTTTGCATGCATGTGCTAGTCACCACATTGATCACAAAAATACATGGCATACACCCCTGTAAAGATGGCATGGCATAGCCCAAAACACATGTAGAGCTCATGCTCATATGAAGCACACATTAATCATGGCAAAAAATGACAAATGCTCATAATCTGATAAGAACCAGGAACTAACATTATGAAGCACTCTTGCAACAGCATTTTAGGCATCAAGATGGGCTCAAACAAGCATGGTGCAATGGAACAAAATGAAGAGGACATCATGTTGAACATTTCGATATATTGCACGTGCAAAACGGAGCTACAGATGAGGAGTTATGACATGATGAATAGGGCCTGAAAACATGAGGGGGAAAAGGACTTAGTGGATTTTTCACCTCGCGAGAAAGTCAACTGGACGAGATGATCTCGGGACGGAGGGATCCGGGCCTAGCGGGGCTGTTTGGTTCATCTCCCGGTGGATCTCATCCACCCGGGGTGAATCTGGCCGGGACGGGCTCCGGCGAGGATTTCGGTGAAGGCGCGGAGCAGGGCGGCGGAGGAGGCGGTGGCCGGTGGCGAGGAGCGGCGCGGAGGGCGGCGGAGGATCTGACGGATCTCTCCGGCGAGGTGGCGAAGGCGATGGGCGGTGGTAAACGATGGCGGGGTCCGGCCGTCGAGTGCGGGGAGGCGCGGCGGCGGTCAGCGGTGGAGGCGGCGCGGCGAGGGAAGGCGGACGCGTGGTGGCCGGCGCAGTGGGGCGGCGGCGACTGGCCG
>NC_057809.1:315525186-315537971 GCF_018294505.1 Triticum aestivum | reverse complement strand
GACATGCCCGGCGGCGCGGAAGGAGTTGGATCTAGGGTTAGACTGCGTGAAATTTCGGGGAGGCACACATATATATAGGTAGAGGGAGCTAGGAGAGTCCAAATGAGGTGCGGTTTTCGGCCACGTGATCATGCTCGAACGGACAAGAGGAAGGAGGGGGTTTGGATGGGTTTTGGGCCACTTTGGAGGGGTTTTGGGCTGCAACACACACGAGGCCTTTTCGGTTCCCCAGTTAACCGTTGGGGTATCAAACGGACTCCAAATGGCACGAAACTTGACAGATGGTCTACCGGTGGTGTACCAAGGCCTCTTGGAAAATCTCGGTCCATTCCGAGAACGTTCAACACCCGCTCACGAAAAGAGAGA
Source organism: Triticum aestivum (assembly GCF_018294505.1). Lineage (NCBI taxonomy): Eukaryota > Viridiplantae > Streptophyta > Magnoliopsida > Poales > Poaceae > Triticum > Triticum aestivum. Next base: position 315,537,605 of record NC_057809.1, on the reverse strand, counting down.
AAATAGGATGCTGGAGGACGTAGGAGTGCCGGATTGCAAAACGGACAAGGGGGAAAATGCTTGGATGCAAGAGACGAACATGTATGCAAATGAGATGCACATGATGACATGATATGAAATGCATGACACGCAAAACAAATTACAAGGCAACAACAACGAATAACTGGAAGACACCTGGCACAACGGTCTCGGGGCGTTACATCGCAGGCCCAATGTGAGGCCACACCCCAGCGCCCCACCTTTTTGTTTTTTTCTCCTGATGAGCCAGCCTGTTGTTTCGGCCTGTATAGTTTTTTTTTTGGCTCTGCGAATTTCTATATTTATCCTGAGTCTGCCTATTTTTCAGAAAACCCCCTAAGTTTCATGCATATCCTAACTCACCAACCATGCATCACATGTAAAAACATTATCTATGTAAAATGCCTAGAACTTTGCCTAGTTTCATAATTTTCAATTTTCATCCATGTTTAAAATGTTTAAAATATTGTTTGTTTAAATTTTCTCTAATGCCATGTTAAAATGCTTTAATTCATAACTAATTAACCGTAGCTCCAAATTTAATAAACTTTATATGTAAATGGGGTAGAAAAATGCCTAGTTTAACATGGTGTACTTACTTTGCATGTTTAAGAACTCTAAAATATGCTTTAGGTCAGAACAGTACCAAATCTAATATATCCATATGAAGATTTTTCCGGACTTGTTGTTTGTTGTTCCGGCCTCATTTAAACTTGTCTAGATAGGTAGTTTTCATATGCTTCACCTCTTGCCATGTTAATAACATTTAATATTGTTGGGTACATAAATGAGAGTGAACTAAATGTTTGAATGTGGTGTTTTCTTCAATATGCAACTCATTGCATGTTGAGCTCCACTTAATTTGTAGGATTGTTTATGCATATTGCCATGCCATGCCTCTTTAAACCGGACATGCATCATACTTTGTTGTGCAGCATGACATGTCTATGTGATGGTTGTTTACTATGTTGTTTGCTTCTTTTCGGTGTTGCTTCTTCGGGTTAGTTCCGATAACGTCACGTTTGTGAGAATCCGTTCGACTACGTCTGTTTGTCTTCTTCATGGACTCGTTCTTATTCCTTGCGGGATCTCAGGCAAGATGACCATACCCTTGAAATGTTGCAGGTGAAGTTGAAGTTTGTTCCATGTTGGAACATGGATATGTTGGGATATCACGATATCTCTTATTTAATTAATGCATCTATATAGTTGGTAAAGGGTGGAAGGCTCGGCCTTATGCCTGGTGTTTTGTTCCACTCTTTCCGCCCTAGTTTCCGTCATACCAGTGTTATGTTCCTTGATTTTGCATTCCTTACACGGTTGGGTGTTATGGGGACCCCTTGACAGTTTGCTTTGAATAAAACTCCTCCAGCAAGGCCCAACCTTGGTTTTACCCTTTGCCTCACCACCACCTACTTTTCCCTTGGGAGTCGCGCTCTCGAGGGTCATCTTTATTTGAACCCCTGGCTAGTGCTTCTCTAAGTGTTGGTCCGAACTAGAGTCCTTTGCAGCGCCATGTAACACTCCGGATGTAATTTACCTAATATGTACTCCAACTCTTACCGTTTCCGGTGCTAAGTTATTTTATTTTCTCGGGTTCGGGTTTTTGTCTCCGTGTGTTGTTGTCGTTGTCATGCATCTCATATCATGTCATCATGTGCATTGCATTTGCATACGTGTTCGTCTCATGCATCCGAGCATTTTTCCCGTTGTCCCTTTTGCATTCCGACGCTCCTATCTTCTCCGGTGGTCCTTTCTACGTTCCTTTCGTGTGTGGGGGTTAAACATTTCCGGATTGGACCGAGACTTGCCAAGCGGCCTTGATTTACTACCGGTAGACCGCCTGTCAAGTTTTGTACCATTTGGACTTCGTTTGATGCTCCAACGGTTAACCGAGGGACCGAGAAGGCCTCGTGTGTGTTGCATCCCAACACCCCTTCAATTTGGCCCAAAACCCACCAAAACCTTCTCCATCATCTAGAGCGTTCGATCACGATTGCGTGGCCGAAAACCGCACCTCATTTGGACTCTCCTAGCTCCTCCTATGCCTATATAAAGGTCCCCCACCGAAATTCACGGGTCTCCCATCCCCCCTAAACCCTAGATCCACTCCTCCGCGCGGCCGGACACGTCCGCCGGCCGCCGGACAGGTCCGTCGCTCGCCCGGACCAACCACACGCCGCCATGCGTCCCAGCCGGCGCCCCACTTCACCGCGAACCGCGCCGGCCCACGAAGCCCGACGCGGGCCCTCCCCGACGCTGACCGGGCCCGAGCCTCCTCGCGCCGCGCCGCCCCTCTTCCCTAGCTCTGGCGCTGGAGCCACCGCACCGCCGCCGACCTCCGCCCGCTCCAGTCGCCGTGGCCATCACCGCCATCCGCGCCTCGCCGCCCTACTCCTCCGCCGCAGCCGCACCTCCCCGCCACCCTCTCCGGCTCGAATCCGGTGGGATTTGGTGCCCCGACCTCGCCGGCCCTCTTCTCCGACCTCCGGTGACCCTCCGGCGAACTCCGAGCTCCGTGCACTACAGTAACTCAGGCGAGATCCCGATCTGGATCTGAGATCTAAATCCCGAGGGTTGACTTTCTCCCGAAACCCTAATTATTTTGCAATGTTCATCATGCCGTAACTTTGCATCCGTAGATCCGTTTTGGGCGTGTAGCATATCAAAATGTTCGTCTCAGAGAGTATATCATTTCATCTCATTGCATCATTTTCATTTGGGCTCATCTTGATGCCCGAAATACTGTTGGAAGATTGCTATTTGAGTTAATTGTCAGATCTGCTGCACCAAATAACTATTTGTCATTTTTGCCATGATTATTGTGTGCATGATATGCCCCTGAGCTCTACATGTGTTTTGTTATATGCTTTTCCATCTTTCCAGAGGTGCTATCCATGTATTTTTGTGATATGTGTGGTGACTAGCACAAGCTTGCCAAGTAGTGCATTCGCTAATGTTGATTTCAGGGACTTTGCAATTCCACAAAGTCCTTCATCTGTTTTTTATCAATATGCCATATGTTCCTGTTGTTTCCTAGTGATACGTGCCTTTTTTGAGGATGATCAGTAAGGATGATTTGTTAATCTTGTAGTGCTCTATCCATCCATGTCTTTGTTTGCAATTATGGAGCACCCTAGCTTGAGTCAATCGAGCTCTACTTTTGCTATTTCGTGAAACTGGGCAGATTGTCTACTTGTTAGCGATTTTGACGAGGATGTTGTTGTTGATCCGTGCATGCTATGTTGTTGTTCTTGCCATTTCTAGCTTATACAATGTGTATTCTAGTTGTGTGTATGCTTAGATTGTCATACCTTGCTCTGTGGCGAGTGCATCGAGCTCGTAAACATGCCTACTTGCTATCATATTTGCATGCTCCAGTTTTTCACCAAGTCTGAGATCTGATTATGTTTTTCCATGTTCAAATGCTTGCAATTGTATTTTCTGATCCCTTTTGGCTCAAGGTCACTAAGGGACTTTTGTTAAGCTCTTTGAGTAGCTCCATTCCATGCTTTACTTTGCCATGTTAAGTCCCTGTAGCATTTAGTTTTCGTGCTCAAAAGTGCGCTACCTGATCTGAAATTCCAGGCTTGTGTTAATTTCACTAAGTCTGAAACCTGTTTAACAATTGCTCTTTTGCCATGCTTGTTTGAACCTGTTAATGGATGAATTGGCCGTAGCTCAGTGTTAATCTATTATTAAGATTTATGAGTGTATCCCTTCCATGTATTTTGTTGCCATGTTTGAGTGCTGTAGCATAATTAACTTGTGGCATTTAGATGGCTACTTGCTGTTTATCGCAGATCGGTGCCATATTTGTTTTGCTTGCCATTTCCAAACCGTGCCTCTGATTCTGGTGTTCTTTATATCGATTTCAACCGAAATCACCTCACCTTTCCAGTGGGACACTTGGATTTCCATGTTGAGGCCAGTTTCAATCATTCTTTTTCAAATCTTGCATATGCATCACATATCGCATCCCGCATAGCATACCATGTTTGCATCATGTTGTTTGAGCTTTGCACGTGGTTGATTGTGTTCCTTTTGCTTGTTTGTCTTGTTTGGGTAGAGCCAGGAGACGAGTTCACTAACGAGGAGCCCGTTGAGTTTGCTTTCGAGGATCCAGTCAACTCTGACAACTTTGCAGGCAAGATGATCATACCCTCGAAATCACTTCTATCTTTGCTTTGCTAGATGCTCGCTCTTTTGCTATGCCTATGCTACGATGCCTATCACTTGCTTATCATGCCTCCCAAATTGCCATGACAAACCTCTAACCCACCATGTCCTAGCAAACTGTTGATTGGCTATGTTACCGCTTTGCTCAACCCCTCTTATAGCGTTGCTAGTTGCAGGTGAAGATTGGAGATCGTTCCTTGTTGGAACATTATTTTTCTTGTTGGGTTATCATTATATTATCTTGTTATCTTAATGAATCTATATACTTGGTAAAGGGTGGAAGGCTCGGCCTTTTGCCTAGTGTTTTGTTCCACTCTTGCCGCCCTAGTTTCCGTCATATCAGTGTTATGTTCCCAGATTTTGTGTTCCTTACGCGGTTGGGTAATAATGGGAACCCCTTCACAGTTTGCCTTGAATAAAACACTTCCAGCAATGCCCAACCTTGGTTTTACCATTTGCCACCTAGTATTTTTTCCCTTGGGTTTTCGGAGCCCAAGGGTCATCTTATTTAAACCCCCCCGGGCCAGTGCTCTTCTGAGTGTTGGTCCACCTCGTCAGTCGTCGGTGGCCACCAGGGGCAACTCTGGGCTGGCCTACCGAAAGTTTAGACAATCTGAGTGTGCCCTGAGAACAAGATATGTGCAGCTCCTATCGGGATTTGTCGGCACATTCGGGCGGTGTTGTTGGATTTGTTTTAACTTGTCGAAGTTGTCTTGTAGAACCGGGATACCGAGTCTGATCGGAATGTCTCGGGAGAAGGTATATCCTTCGTTGACCGTGAGAGCTTGTCATGGGCTAAGTTGGGACTCCCCTGCAGGGATTTGAACTTTCAAAAGCCGTGCCCGCGGTTATGGGCAGATGGGAATTTGTTAATATTCGGTTGTAGATAACTTGAACCTTAACTTAATTAAAATGAATCAACTGAGTGTGTTACCGTGATGGTCTCTTCTCGGCGGAGTCCGGGAAGTGAACACGGTGTTGGAGTAATGTTTGCCGTTGGGTGTTCTATAGTTATTCATTCGTGCATTGCCTTCTCTTCTCGCTCTCTTTTGCGAACAGGTTAGCCACCATATATGCTAGTCGCTTGCTGCAGCTCCACATATTACCTTGCCTTACCTATAAGCTTAAATAGTCTTGATCGCGAGGGTGCGAGATTGCTGAGTCCCCGTGGCTCACAGATTACTTCCAAACCAGATGCATGGCCCGATGACTCCGTTCCAGATGATGCGCTTGAGCTCAAGTGGGAGTTCGACGAAGACTCACGCCGTTACTATGTGTCTTTCCCTGATGATCAGTAGTGGTGCCCAGTTGGGGCGATCAGGACCGTGTCGCATGTTGGGTAGATCTTTTATTTTGGTACCGTAGTCGGACCATGAGTGACTGGATGATGTAATGCTATTTATGTACTTTATTTGACATGGCGAGTGTAAGGCAACTATGTACCTTTCCCCTTATTATGTATTACATGGGATTTTGTGAAGATTACCTTACTTGCGACATTGCTTTCAATGCGATTATGCCTCTAAGTCGTGCTTCGACACGTAGGAGATATAGCCGCATTGAGGGTGTTACAATGTTGCAAGTTCAACCCGCTTGATTCAGCTTCAATTTTGTTTATCAATGTGCTAATGGATGTCAACCTCTTCAGGATGGCTCCTCCAACGCGCACGACTCCGAATCCTGATCCGCCATCACCACCTCCTCCTCCAGAGCATGGCAAGCTGTGATGGCCGCTACCAATGCAAAACGCAGTTGATCATGCAAATTCTTCTAGAGAGCAACCAAGCGAACCAAGGCAACCAAGGCAACCAGGGCAACAACCAGAATCACTTTGCTACACTCAACCAGTTCCTTGCTAACCAGCCAAAGACCTTCAGCAATTGTGTTGAGGCAACTGATGCTGATGATTGGCTCGTGGACTTGTGCAAGCATTTCGAGTGCAGTAACGTCAGGCCTGAGGACTTTGTCAAGTTGGCTTCCTTCCAACTCAAAGACCAAGTTGGAGAATGGTTCCACCTCCTCCTCTACTCAAGTGGCTAAGCAGCAGAAGTATTGGCTTCCTCCTCCTCCTCCGTTCCAGCAGCCGTATCAGAAGAGCAAAGGTGGCAGTGGATCTTCCCACCCACCCAACCCTGGCTTTTAGAACAAGACTTTGTCTCAAGCTTCAAGATCGAGTGCTCCGTATCACCGTCCGCTTTAAGAGGTCACGTGCAACAAGTGCAAACAGAAGGGTCACTATGCCAACAAATGCTTCAACCAGAGGCGTCTCCCTCCTCCTCCTCCTGTGAGATCGGCAAGTATAGCTGTGGTCAAGCATAACTCCAAGTACGCCAAGGTCAACATGGTGAATGCAGCTCAGGCAGATGACTCATCAGATGTCATCATTGGTAACCTTCCTGTTAATGATGTTCCTGCAAAAGTACTTTTTGACACTGGTGCATCACATTGTTTCATCTCGAGACCTTTTGCATCTAAGCATGGGTGGTATTCTCAAGTTTTGCATAAACCGTTAGCGGTTGTCTCTCCGGGTAGATGTTTGCTCGCAAACTATGAGATTCCAGATATTTCTATCATGATGGGTGATTTTAATTTTCTGGCTTCTCCAATGGTCCTTGGTAACTCAGATATTGATCTTATTCTTGGAATGGACTGGCTTTCTAAGCACAAGGCTCAGCTTGATTGTGCAGCCAGGCAGATTCAATTGACTCATTCGTCTGAGGATGTAATTGTCTTTGCCGCTCGGGATAATACCATCCGCCTGTTTTCTCTCAATGAGAAGGGTGAACTCGATGCCATCTCGCAAATTCCAGTCGTTTGTGAATATCAAGACGTCTTTCTAGAAGAGCTTCCAGGAATGCCTCCGCACCGGCCAGTTGAATTCGTCACCGATCTTGAGCCTGGCACGGAACCGGTTTGCAAACGTCCTTACAAGCTCAGACCTGAAGAGTTGAAGGAGCTGAAGAAGCAACTCAATATTCAAGAGCGAATGGGTCTCATCTGACCTAGCTCTTCTCCGTGGGGTTGTGGAGTACTTTTTGTGAAGAAGAAGGATGGAACGGACTGACTTTGTGTTGACTACCATCCATTGAACAAGAAGACTATCAAGAACAAGTACCCACTTCCCAACATCAACGAGCTGTTCAAACAACTCAAAGGTGCCCAAGTATTCTCCAAGCTTGATCTCCGTATGGGCTATCAGCAGATTCGAATCCGTGAGCAAGATATTCCCAAGATGGCTTTCAGAACAAGCTATGGTTCATATGAATACACTGTCATGTCTTTTGGCCTCGTCAACGCTCCTTCAACTTTCTCTCGCATGATGAACTTCATCTTCAATGCATACACAAATAACTTCGTTTTGGTCTTTCTCGATGACATTCTGGTCTTTTCGAAGAACAAGGAAGATCATGCCAAGAACTTGCGTTTGGTGCTCGATAAGCTCAGGGAACATCAGTTCTAGGCCAAGTTCTCAAAGTGCGAGTTTTCGCTCGATGAGGTTCTCTATCTTGGGCATATCATCTCTGCCAAGGGCATTGCGGTGAATCCTGAGAAGGTGTCTGCAATTGTGAATTGGGAACCACCTCAGAACATGAAGCAACTCCGTAGCTTCCTTAGTCTCGCAAGCTACTGTCGAAGGTTCGTGGAGATCTTTTCAAAGATCACGAAGCCTCTTTCAAACCTTCTCCAGAAGCACGTCAAGTACGTTTGGTCTTCGGAATGTGACATCGCTCTCAACACTTTGAAAGATAAATTGGTCACTGCTCCAGTTCTGACTCCTCCTGATGAATCCAAACCATTAGAGGTCTTCTGCGATGCCTCTATTCAAGGTCTTGGTGCAGTGTTAATGCAAGAGAATAAAGTTGTGGCTTATACCTCTCGCCAGTTGAAGCCCAACGAGAAGAACTACCCAACTCATGACCTCGAGTTGGCGGCAGTTGTGCATGCTCTTTTGACTTGGAGACATCTCTTATTGGGAAGGAAAGTGGACATCTTCACTGACCACAAGAGTCTCAAGTACATCTTCACTCAGCCTAATCTCAACCTCAGGCAGACTCGTTGGGTCGAAATGATTCAAGAGTATAATCCGAGTATCGACTATACTCCAGGCAAGGCCAATGTGATTGCTGATGCATCGAGCAGGAAGGCTTACTGCAACAGTCTTATAATCAAGCCTTACCAACCCGAGCTTTGTGAAGCTTTCCGCAAACTCAATTTGCAAGTTGTTCCTTAAGGTTTCCTCACCAACCTTCAAGTCTCTCCTACCTTGGAAGACCAGATTCGCAAGGCTCAACTTCTTGATGCTATGGTGAAGAAGGTGAAGATTGGGATTACCAAGAGTCAACCCAAGTACAAGTGCTACCGCCTTGATGACAAGGATACTCTCTTCTTCGAGGATCGTATTGTTGTGCCCAAAGGTGACATTTGTAAAGTGATCATGAATGAGGCTCACAATTCACTCCTCTCCATCCACCCTGGGAGTACGAAGATGTATCAGGACCTCAAGCAGGCTTATTGGTGGACTCGAATGAAGCGAGAGATTGCTAAGTTCGTGAATGAGTGTGATGTCTGTAGAAGGGTGAAGGCATAACACCAAAGGCCAGCTGGTCTCCTCCAACCTCTTGCCATTCCAGAATGGAAGTTTGACCACATTGAGATGGACTTCGTGACTGGGTTTCCAAAGTACAAGCGTGGCAATGATGCTATATTCGTTGTCATCGACAAACTCACTAAAGTGGATCACTTTCTGCCTATCAAAGAGTCAATCACTGCAGCTCAATTGGCGGAGCTCTATACCTCTCGGATTGTCCCTCTGCACGGTATTCCACAGGTTATCTCTTCAGACCGTGGCAACAACTTTACCTCCAAGTTTTGGGATTCTTTTCAGAAGGCCACGGGCACCAACATCTGCTTCAGCACGGCTTTCTATCCTCAAACTAGCGGTCAAGTCAAGCATGTCAATCAGATTCTTGAAGATATGCTCAGGGCTTGTGTGATCTCCTTCGGCATGAAGTGGGAAGATTGTCTTCCATATGCCGAATTCTTCTACAACAACAGTTTTCAAGCAAGTTCGGGCAAGGCCCCATTCGAAATTCTGTATGGCAGGAAGTGTCGTACCCCTCTCAACTGGTCTGAAACCGGTGAACGTCAGCTTCTTGGAAATGACTTAATCACAGAGGCAGAGGAAATGTGCAAAGTCATTCGTGATAACCTCAAAGCAGCGCAATCGCGCCAGAAGAGCTACTATGATATTAGGCACCACAATTTGGCTTTCAAGATCGGAGATCATGTCTACCTCCGCGTCTCTCCTATGAAAGGTACTCGTCGCATCGGTATCAAAGGGAAGCTTGCCCCTAGATATGTGGGTCCTTTCAAGATCGTCAGCAAGAGAGGCGACCTCGCCTATCAACTCGAGCTTCCTTCAAACTTTGCAAATGTGCACGACGTGTTCCATGTCTCTCAGCTCCGCAAGTGCTTCAAAACTCCTGATTGCACGGTCAACTTCGAAGACATTGATCTCCAAGAAGATCTCTCTTATCGTGAGCACCCCGTTGCTATTCTTGAAGAGACTGAACGCAAGACTCGCAATAAGTCAATCAAATTCCTCAAAGTCAAGTGGTCACATCATTCCGACCGTGAAGCCACCTGGGAACGCGAGGATCACCTCCGTTCTGAGTACCCGGCGTTATTCCAGTCCTAGATCTCGGGACGAGATCCTTTCGTAGTGGTGGAGTGTTGTAACACCCCGGATGTAATTTACCTAATATGTACTCCAACCCTTGCCGTTTCCGGCGCTAAGTTATTTTATTTTCTCGGGTTTGGGTTTTTGTCTCCATGTGTTGTTGTCGTTGTCATGCATCTTGAAAGTACAAGTGCTCCCTAGGTGGTTTTGATAATTGATGACAACATATCTCTTGTTGGACTAACATTTCTATCTAGCATGTTTCAGATAAGTTCAACAATGGAGTGGCATGGACTAAAGGTTGTGGGAACTCCTTCAAGATGCTAAGGACAAAGGATTGGCTCAAGCTCAATAGCTCAAGACTCTTCATTTTATATTTTAGTGATCAAAGATCACATTGAGTCTTTAGGAAAAGCCAATACTATCAAGGAGGGATGAGTTGTTGCTTAATGAGCCTCTTGCTTCATGTGCTTAGTGATATGCTCCAAAACCCTCAACTACTTTCCCATATCCACATATGACCTAAACCCTAAGCCAAACTCGGTCATACCGATTCTTTCTATCCGGAGCCACCGAGTTTCACTTGTCATAAGCCACTGCCAAACCCTAGCAATTTGGTTCTACCGATAGGGATCTTGGTCTCACCGAGATGGGATTGCAAACTCTCTGTTTCCCTTTCGTAACTTTTCGGTCTCACCGAAAGAGCGAATCGGTCCCACCGAGATTGCAATGTAAATTCAGTGTTTCCTTTTTGTAACTTTTCGGTCTCACCGAAAGAGCAAATCGGTCCCACCGAGTTTGCCTGACCAACTCTCTGGTTAGCTAATTACCAAATTCGGTCTCACCGAGTTTGTGTAATCGGTCTCACCGAGATTACGTTATGCCCAAACCCTAACCATATCGGTCCTACCGAGTTGCATGTCAGTCCCACCGAAAATCTCTAACGGTCACTAGGTTTACCTTTTCGGTCCGACCGAGTTTGTTGATTCGGTCCCACCGAGATTGGAAAACTGTGTGTAACAGTTGGATTTTGTGTGGAGGCTATATATACCCCTCCACCTCCTCTTCATTCGAAGAGAGAGCCATCAGACTAAGCCTACACTTCCAGCATCCTATTTCTGAGAGAGAACTACCTACTCATGTGTTGAGGCCAAGATATTCCATTCCTACCATATGAATCTTGATCTCTAGCTTTCCCCAAGTTGCTTTCCACTCAAACCTTCTTTCCACTAGATCCAAATCCTATGAGAGAGAGTTGAGTGTTGGGGAGACTATCATTTGAAGCACAAGAGCAAGGAGTTCATTACCTACACACCATTTGTTACTTCTTGGAGAGTGGTGTCTCCTAGATTGGCTAGGTGTCACTTGGGAGCCTCCGACAAGATTGTGGAGTTGAACCAAGGAGTTTGTAAGGGCAACAAGATCGCCTACTTCGTGAAGATCTACCGCTAGTGAGGCAAGTCCTTTGTGGGCGATGGCCATGGTGGGATACACAAGGTTGCTTCTTCGTGGACCCTTTGTGGGTGGTTGCTTCTTCGTGGACCCTTCGTGGGTGGAGCCCTCCGTGGACTCGGGCAACCGTTACCCTTTGTGGGTGGAGCCCTCCGTGGACTCGCGCAACCGTTACCCTTCGTGGGTTGAAGTCTCCATCAACGTGGATGTAGGATAGCACCACCTATCCGAACCACGGGAAAAACATCCGTGTCTCCAATTGCGTTTGAATTCTCCAAACCCTTCCCTTTACATTCTTGCAAGTTGCATGCTTTACATTCCGCTGCTCATATACTCTTTGCATGCTTGCTTGATATGTATTGTGTATGTTGAAATTGTGCCTAAACTCCACTTAAACCCAAAAAGTTTAAAAATTGCAACTTTAGCATTAAGTGTCTAATCACCCCCCCCCCTCTAGACACATCTACTTCAAGGTCCTACACATCTCATATCATGTCATCATGTGCATTGCATTTGCATACGTGTTCGTCTCATGCATCCGAGCATTTTTTTTTCATTGTCCATTTTGCATTCCGGCGCTCCTATCTTCTCCGGTGGTCCTTTCTACCTTCCTTTCATGTGTGGGGGCTAAACATTTCCGGATTGGACCGAGACTTGCCAAGCAGCCTTGGTTTACTACCGGTAGACCGCCTGTCAAGTTTTGTACCATTTGGACTTCGTTTGATGCTCCAACGGTTAACCGAGGGACCGAGAAGGCCTTGTGTGTGTTGCAGCCCAACACCCCATCAATTTGGCCCAAAACCCACCAAAAACTTCTCCATCATCTAGAGCGTTTGATCACGATCGCGTGGCCGAAAACCGCACCTCATTTGGACTCTCCTAGCTTCTCCTATGCCTATATAAAGGCCCACCTCCGAAATTCACGGGTCTCCCCTCCCCCCTAAACCCTAGATCCACTCCTCCGCGCGGCCGGACACGTCCGCCGGCCGCCGGACACGTCCGCCGCTCGCCCGGACCAACCACACGCCGCCACGCGTCCCAGTTGGCGCCCCACTTCGTTGCGAACCGTGCCGGCCCGCGAAGCCCGCCG
>NC_057809.1:315510152-315524861 GCF_018294505.1 Triticum aestivum | reverse complement strand
GCCCGAGGCTCCTCGCGCCGTGCCGCCCTTCTTCCCCAGCTCCGGCACCCGAGCCACCGCACCGCCGCCGACCTCCGCCCGCTCCGGCCGCCGCGGCCATCACCGCCATCCGCGCCTCGCCGCCTGACTCCTCCTCCTCCGCCGCAGCCGCACCTCCCCGCCGCCCTCTCCAGCTCGGATCCGGCGGGATCCAGCGCCCGACCTCACCGACCCTCTTCTCCGACCTCTGGCGACCCTCCGGCGAACTCCGAGCTCTGTGCGCTACAGTAACTCCGGCGAGATCCCGATCTGGATCTGAGATCTAAATCCCGAGGGTTGACTTTCTCCCGAAACCCTAATTATTTTGCAATGTTCATCGTGCCGTAACTTTGCATCCGTAGATCCGTTTTGGGCGTGTAGCATATTATAATGTTCGTCTCAGAGAGTACATCATTTCATATCATTGCATCATTTTCATTTGAGCTCATCTTGATGACCGAAATGCTGTTGGAATAGTGCTATTTGAGTTAATTCTTAGATCTGCTGCACCAAATAGCTATATCTCATTTTTGCCATGATTATTGTGTGCATTATATGCCCCTGAGCTCTACATGTGTTTTGTTATATGCTTTGCCATCTTTCCAGAGGTGCTATCCATGTATTTTTGTGATATGTGTGGTGACTAGAACAAGTTTGCCAAGTAGTGCATTCGTTAATGCTGATTTCAGGGACTTTGCAATTCCACTACGTCCTTGATCTATTTTTATCAATATGCCATATGTTCATGTTGTTTCCTAGTGATACGTGCCTCTTTTGAGGATGATCAGTAAGGATGATTTGTTAATCTTATAGTGCTCTATCCATCCATGTCTTTGTTTGAAATTATGGAGCAACCTAGCTTGAGTCAATCGAGCTCTACTTTTGCTATTTCGTTAAACTGGGCAGATTGTCTACTTGTTAGCGATTTTGCCGAGGATGTTGTTGTTGATACGTGCATGCTATGTTGTTGTTCTTGCCATGTCTAGCTTATACAATGTGTACTCTTGTTGGGTGTATGCTTATATTGTCATGCCTTGCTCTATAGCGAGTGCATCGAGCTCGTAAACATGCCTACTTGCTATCATATTTGCATGCTCCAGTTTTTCACAAAGTCTGAGATATGATTATGTTTTTGCCATGTTCACATGCTTGCAATTGTATTTTCTGATCCCTTTTGGCTCAGGGTCACTAAGGGACTTTTGTTAAGCTCTTTGAGTAGCTCCATTCCATGCTTTACTTTGCCATGTTAATTTCCTGTAGCATATAGTTTTCGTGCTCCAAAGTGTGCTACCTGATCTGAAATTCCAGGATTGTGTTAATTTCACTAAGTCTGAAACCTGTTTACCAATTGCTCTTTTGCCATGCTTGTTTGAACCTGTTAATGGATGAATTCGCCGTAGCTCAGTGTTCATCTTTTGTTAAGCTTTATGAGTGGATCCCTGCCATGTATTTTTTTGCCATGTTTGAGTGCTATAGCATAATTAACTTGTGGCATTTAGATGGCTACTTGCTGTTTATCGCAGACCGGTGCCATATTTGTTTTGCTTGCCATTTCCAAACTGTGCCTCCGATTCCGATGTTATTTATATCGATTTCAACCAAAATCACCTCACCTTTCCAGTGGCACACTTGGATTTCCATGTTGAGGCCAGGTTCAATCATTCCTTGTCAAATCTTGCTTATGCATCACATATCATATCCCGCATAGCATACCATGTTTGCATCATGTTGTTTGGGCTTTGCACGTGGTTGATTGTGTTCCTTTTGCTTGTTTGTCTTGTTTGGGTAGAGCCGGGAGACGAGTTCGCTAATGAGGAGCCCGTTGAGTTTGCTTTCGAGGATCCAGTCAACTCTGACAACTTTGCAGGCAAGATGATCATACCCTCAAAATCACTTCTATCTTTGCTTTGCTAGGTGCTCGCTCTTTTGCTATGCCTATGCTACGATGCCTAGCACTTGCTTATCATGCCTCCCAAATTGCCATGTCAAACCTCTAACCCACCATGTCCTAGCAAACCGTTGATTGGCTATGTTACCGCTTTGCTCAGCCCCTCTTATAGCGTTGCTAGTTGCAGGTGAAGATTGGTGATCGTTCCTTGTTGGAAGATTATTTTTCTTGTTGGGTTATCATTATATTATCTTGTTATCTTAATGCATCTATATACTTGGTAAAGGGTGGAAGGCTCGGCCTTTTGCCTAGTGTTTAGTTCCACTCTTGCCGCCCTAGTTTCCGTCATATCGGTGTTATGTTCCCGGATTTTGCGTTCCTTACGCGATTGGGTAATAATGGGAACCCCTTGATAGTTCACCTTGAATAAAACTCTTCTAGCAATGCCCAACCTTGGTTTTACCATTTGCCACCTAGTATTTTTCCCTCGGGTTTCTGGAGCCCAAGGGTCATCTTATTTAAACCCCCCCGGGCCAGTGCTCTTCTGACTGTTGGTCCACCTCGTCAGCCGCCGGTGGCCACCAGGGGCAACTCTGGGCTGGCCTACCGGAAGTTTAGACAATCTGAGTGTGCCTGAGAACGAGATATGTGCAGATCCTATCGGGATTTGTCGGCACATTCGGGCGGTGTTGCTGGATTTGTTTTAACTTGTCGAAGTTGTCTTGTAGAACCGGGATACCGAGTCTGATCGGAATGTCTTGGGAGAAGGTATATCCTTCGTTGACCGTGAGAGCTTGTCATGGGCTAAGTTGGGACTCCCCTGCAACGATTTGAACTTTCGAAAGCCGTGCCCGCGGTTATGGGCAGATGGGAATTTGTTAATATCCGGTTGTAGATAACTTGAACCTTAACTTAATTAAAATGAATCAACTGAGTGTGTTACCGTGATGGTCTCTTCTCGGCAGAGTCCGGGAAGTGAACACGGTGTTGGAGTAATGTTTGTCGTTGTGTGTTCTATAGTTATTCGTTCGTGCATTGCCTTCTCTTCTCGCTCTCTTGCGAACAGGTTAGCCACCATATATGCTAGTCGCTTGCTGCAGCTCCACATATTACCTTGCCTTACCTATAAGCTTAAATAGTCTTGATCACGAGGGTACGAGATTGCTGAGTCCACGTGGCTCACAGATTACTTCCAAACCAGATGCAGGGCCCAATGACTCCGTTCCAGATGATGCGCTTGAGCTCAACTGGGAGTTCGACGAAGACTCACACCGTTACTATGTGTCTTTCCCTGATGATCAGTAGTGGTGCCCAGTTGGGGCGATCGGGACCGTGTCACATGTTGGGTTGATCTTTTATTTTGGTACCATAGTCGGACCATGAGTGATTGGATGATGTAATGCTATTTATGTACTTTGTTTGACGTGGCAAGTGTAAGCCAACTATGTACCTTTCCCCTTATTATGTATTACATGGGATGTTGTGAAGATTACCTTACTTGCGACATTGCTTTCAATGCGGTTATGCCTCTAAGTCGTGCTTAGACACGTAGGAGATATAGCCGCATCAAGGTCGTTACACGCCACCTCGGGGAAACTTGAGGGCTGGTTTTAGTTGTACGGAGCGCTCATCCGGTGTTGCCCTAAGAACGAGATATTTGCAGCTCCTATAAGGATGTCGGCACATCGGGCGGTCTTGCTGGCCTTTCTTTAGCATTGTCGAAATGTCTTGTAACCGGTATTCCGAGTCTGATCGGGTCTTCCTGGAAGAAGGAATATCCTTCGTTGACCGTGAGAGCTTGTGATGGGCTAAGTTGGGACACCCCTACAGGGTTTGAATTTTCGAAAGTCGTGCCTGCGGTTATGGGCATATGGGAATTTGTTAATATCCGATTGTAGAGAACTTGAAACTTAACTTGATTAAAATGCATCAACCGCGTGTGTAGCCGTGATGGTCTCTTTCCGGCGGAGTCAGGGAAGTGAACACGGTTCTTGTGTCATGCTTGAACGTAAGTAGACTCAGGATCACTTCTTGATCACTTCTAGTTCACGACCGTTGCATTGCTTCTCTTCTTGCTCTTATTTGCGTATGTTAGCCACCATATATGCTTAGTGCTTGCTGTAGCTCCACCTCACTACCCTTTCCTACCCATAAGCTTAAATAGTCTTGATCTCATGGGTGTGATATTGCTGAGTCCTCGTGGCTCACAGATACTTCCAAACAGTTGCAGGTGCCGATGATACCAGTGCAGGTGATGCAACCAAGCTCAAGTGGTCGTTCGATGAAGATCTTGATCGATGTTTTATGTCTTTTCCGGTTGATCGGTAGTGGAGCCTAGTTGGGATGATCGAGGAACTAGCATTTGGGGTTGTCTTCTTTTATTTTGGTTCCGTAGTCTGACCTTGATTGTATTTTGGATGATGTATGGATTATTCATGTATTCTGAGAAGTGGCGATCGTAAGCCAACTTTTTATCCCATTCTTATTCAGTACATGGGATTGTGTGAAGATTACCCCTCTTGCGACAAAACCTATCGTGCGGCTATGCCTCTAAGTCGCGCCCCAACATGTGGGAGATATAGCCGCATCGTGGGTGTTACAAGTTGGTAATCAGAGCCATCCCCGACTTAGGAGCCCCCTGCTTGATTGAATCACTGACATTGTTGAGTCTAGAACAAAATGTTTTGAGTCTTAGGATTATATATATCGGAGAGCGGGAATCATTTTACTCCTCAGTCCCTTCGTCGCTCTGGTGAGGCCTCCTGACGTAGAAGTTTTGACTCTTCTCTCCACAAATTTCACGAAATTTTTTTAGGATCACGCGGGTATCTCGGAATCGTTCTGATGTTTTTTTGACGAGAACATTGTTGTTGGTGCCTCCTGACATTTAGGGGTTGTGGCAGTGTCCCGGGGAGTTGAGCTCCGAGGTGTTGTCGTCACAATTTTATCGTTGCAGTTCTGGAATACCTGAGTTCGCCGACATCGAAAATCTCTTTTATGCAGTTGTTGGTGAGATAACCTCGACGCCACCCAGTACTGCGCGGGAGTTCGGGAGTATTGCCATAACTCGTATAACGGATGCTTTTCGAAGGTTGAGGTAAATGATTTCCGAAGGTTTCTTGGTTATGTGTTGAAGGATGGATACAGCCGGATGTAGGAATTGCTAGTTTTGGGTGAGATATTATGCTTCCCCTGTATCGCCAACACCTGATTGCATAACCAGAAAGTTTCGGGAGTTTATAAGTGGGAATTCAAGTATCTCATAGGATAGCTTTTCAACAAACACATGATACGATATGGGATCTATCATATGTTTGTTCCGGCTTATCCTGTAAGCCAATCCTTTGTTTTGTTTTGGTTTGTGGTATTCGAGTTGCTTCGAAGTCAAATCTTGATTCCATACCTCTCATAAGCGGTGTTCTCATATTCCTATGTGGATACTAATCCTTCTTGATCATCGAGGTTGTCATGTCAATTCTTTCCAACCGGCGTGTTTCTCTTCAAGTGGATCCGATCATTTCAACATCCGCAAGATCACCTCTTGGTTTTCCCAATGTTGTTCGTTTCATCTGTCCCCAAGTTGCCTTTGTTTTCCTGCCCACCCACCCCTTTTTCTTCAAGGACTCAGATTTCTGAATCAAGTATCCATTTTATTCATGTGAAGTCTCTTCATTCCTTTCTTTCAATATTCGTATCCGGTGATTCTCAAGAATATTCCAAGGGAGCTTCGAGTTTATCATTCTTCGTTCTCCTTTCTTCTCCGGTGGATTCAATTCAAGATTTCAGTGTTGACCATATTCCTTTTCCTTGTGTCAAATGCATTCTCATGCCGGTGCACCTCTTAGTCATCCACTTCTCGCTATTCTTTTGTTCCGGAGTGCTGAAGATCTCTCAGAAAATTCGTGTTTCCGTTGATAATTCGCTTAAGCTATCTCGAGGTTGTTATCTCATTCAAGTCATTTAATTCAACCAGTGCAACCTCCCCTTTAAAGCATTTCAACGATGTATCTTTTGAGTGGGCCCTAACCCACAGGTATTTTCCCAGGATCTTACCTGACTCTTTTTCTCTTTTCCCGGAGTTATTCTCTAATTCATTTCAAAGTTTGACGTAAGAATGGATTATCATCAAGATCTTTCAAGTTCTTTTCATCGTTGGTTCAACTTTTCTATTTTCATCCCGGAGTATCTCAACAATTCATGGTGGTGTTTCTCGTCGTCATTCTTGGGTTTGTGAAGACCAAAGAAGAGTTTCTCTTAAATCTTGCTCCATTGTCTTCAAGATTCGTGATTCTAGCTTGGTGCCATCGTCTCATAATTGGTTTCGATTGTGAGAATTCTTTTCAACCATCCGGAGCAATTCAGGAGTCTTTTCAGTTTGATTCTCTGGAGGCCATCATCTCAAAAGATTTATTCATTCCAACTTTCAACTCTCGTTCTCAAAATCTTACGGGTGCTTCACCCAAGTATTCGTTAATCAGTTCAAGATCTCTTCTTTATGTTGTATCTAAATTCCCTCAAGTATTTTCATTCATTCTCTAATTCTTCCCGGTGTTTCTTTATCTTTTCTTCATTCATTTTCAATTCTTATGGTGGTTCATCAAAGATTTCTCTTCCTTCGTTATCATATCAATTCATTCGTTCTTTCCAAATCCTACCGGTGGTTCGTTGAAGACCTTCCTCAAGTTTGGCTATATCTTTTCAATCTTTTCAAGAAGAATAAGTAGTATGCCAAATCCGTTGCTTGTCATCAGGTTAAGTTGATGAAGGATAAACATACAGTAAATCTTATTCTTGTTTTCTTTGAGGTGATTCTATTCTTTTCTTCTGGAGCTCATTGATGATATCAATTCTTGATTTCTAGTGTTTTACCTTTTGTTTTCCTGGAGTTCCAAGCTCTCTCTATTATATCATCACGAAGATCCATCTAAATCATTGCAAGGCTTCAACCTTGTTCTTTTCATCCTTCACTTCTTTTTGGTCATTCTTTTATTACCGGAGTTCTTCATGGAGGCTCTACATGGTGGTTCATCAAGGATTTAATTCCTTCTCGAAGTGTTCATCGAGATTCTTTTCAAAGGAGCTCAAGCATTGTTCATCTTGCATTCTGAAGTGCAATTCTTTCTCACCTATCTTTTCAGGTGGTGTTATGTCGTTCTTGATAATTTTCCTTCATGTTTCATGATTCACATGTCATCAAGAAATGAGATACTTTAAAGCCTTCAATCTCTTTGTTGGAGTTATCTTGGCAAAGATTTCACCTAAAGCCTTCCCTAAGGAATGTTGCTGTTGTGGTGCTTCTCAATGACCCAAGCTTGCTCTCTATCCTCTTGGTGGAACAAGTTTTCATCTCTTCGATGATCTCAACCAAGCAACTGTTTCGTTAGTGGTAGAATTTCACCTCAAAAATTTTGAGACGTTTTACATAAGCCCACTACAAGCTTATTCGTTTTGTTGTTGTTTTCCAACAAGTCCGTTATAACGTTCTTGTAAGGGTGCCCTCCAAACTCATTTGTGTCAGAAGTGGGCATTTTCTTCACCATTCTTTCATTCCAATGATCTATCTTCTATTCTTTATTCCGGAGGAATTGTCATGTTGCTCTTCTCTCTCATCATCTCAAGTTGTGAGGATCGTGTTCCTTTCGTGCTTATCCATTCAACCAGAGTGTCGTGCCCTCTATTCAAGTTCTCTCATCTTATCAAGTTTTGCATCCCATCTCAACCTAAGTGCTGTCTGAAATCGTTCTTACCCATTGTGCCATTCTTTCAATAGTTCCGGAGGTAGTGTGTTGTTGATTTCATCAAGTATCCTCATCTTGTCAAGATCATGTTCGATTCCTTCCATTTATAGTCGAAGTGTTGTCCAAATTATATCATTCTTTTTCCTTCTCTATCTTGTTTTAAACGGAGTGTTGTGGCTATCATTCCTCTTCTAACCGGACTCACGTCCAAGTGCTTTCATTTTGCCAAGCTCATATTCTTTACCTTCCATTTCCAACCGGAGTGTTGTCGTAATTGATCCTTATCATTTCTTGTACATCTCGTTCTACCGGAGTGCTTGCATGTACTTCTTGCCCATTGCAACCTTTTTCGCATGTGTTTCAACCTACAAGGTTCTAGTAATATTCCTAGTTCCTCTTTTCTAACAGAGTGTTTCAACTTTGTTCATCTTCATTCCATTCTTTCTTTCAATTTGTTCAACCTCTCAGGGTTCATTGGTTTCACTCGTTTGTCAAAGAAGCAACTTAGTTTTACCACCTCTCTTACTCTTCCATTTCCCTCTGATGCCACCCTAGATCTCGGGACGAGATCCTCTCATAGTGGTGGAGTGTTGTGACGCCCCGAGACCAATGCGCCAGGTGTCTTCCAGTTTTTCGCTGTTGTTGCCTTGTCTGTCGCTTGCGTGTTGCATCTTGTCATGTCATCATGTGCATTGCATCATCATGTTTTTAAAACTTGCATTCGTCTGGTTTCTCCAAGTTCTCCCACTTGTCCGTTCTGAGCCCCGACACACTTACACGCGCCCGCGGCACGTCCAAAATATTCTTGAAATGGGTCGAAAGTTGCCATGCAGTTTGATTATGTTGTCAGTAGGTCGCCTGCCAAATTTCATCGCATTCGGAGTCCGTTTGACGCCTCAATGGATAACTATAGCGGCAACATAGTCGATCAAATGTCGGACGTTTTCGGTCTCCAGAAACAGGTGTCGGGCTGCCCATCTTCCTCTCTTCTCAGCCCACTGGTCCACTTGCACAGCCCATCTACCTACCGCCAGGCCCAATCTAACCTCTCTCGTCAGCCCGCGGCCCTCTTCGCGCGCGCGTCCGAAAACTCCCCCGAACCCGACCTGGGTAGCTGTCACCATTGGACTTAGATCATCCCCAAACATCTACAAAACATTTCCGTTTTTCTTTTTGGACTCCCTAGCCCATTTATTTCGGACCGCCTGATCGCGATCGAAGAATCTAGACCATTCCCCCTTTTGTATCTTTTGTATATATATAGTCTCATAGCCCATCTTTAGACCCAAACACTAAAATCTAGGACATTTGTCCCTTACCCTGCCGCCACCGCATCTTCATCAGGATCCATCCCGAGCCAACCCGCGCCTCCTTCCCCTGCTCGATTTCGCCACCAAACCAACCAGCCTCCTCTCCCTCGATCCACCCATTCCCGCAGTTCCTCCCCACCGCTTCCAGATCGAGCAAGCTCGATCTCCAGCAACAGCGCCCGAGCGCCTCCTCCTTCCTTCTGTGGTCCGGCAACTGAGCCGAAGCTCAGGCAAATCTCCTCCGCCATGCCCTCTTCTTCTCCTCGTCCCTGCGCCTCTGCTTCACCGGAGACCGGCCCCGTCGCCTGCCCAAGTCCAATCAGAGGCCAGGGATCCTCGCGCATGAAGCCACCGCCTCGTCCCTGCTCCAGAGGAGGACGAGCAGCGCCCGTGCCCATTGACTGCGTCGCCCCGAGCACCGGTGTTCCATGGCCGGCCCTTCTGTAGCTCTCCAACGCCCACCATGTACTTCCTTCACTGTCCTCCCGCCGGAGAGCTCCACCAGCAGCGCCGCCAGGCCTCTGGTCCCTTCCCTTTCCTTTTCCTTGCTGAAGCTCTCCCTCTCATGTCGCTCAGCTCTCTCTCCCTTTTGTATTTTCATGGACAGGGGATCAAGCCGCCACCATGGACTTCCTTCGCCGCCACCTGTTGTCTTGTCCTCTCCCATGCGATGCCGCCCCAAGCGCTAGACACCCGGATCCGCTCCCCTCGCCGGTTTTGCGCCGTCCCCGACCTCCCCTGCTTCTGCTTCAAGCAGGAGGATTCGCTCGCAGCGCCGCCCCGCTCCTGTTGACCGCGAGCCTCGTCAGCGCCTCTTGCCTCGCTTGTGGACTGGCCTCCAGGCCACTGCTGCTTTTCCCCGCTTTGGCCCAGCTAGGCCTCGCTGGCCCAATGTGAGGCCACACCCCAGCGCCCCACCTTTTTGTTTTTTTTCTCCTGTTGGCCAGCCTGTTGTTTCGGCCTGTATAGTTTTTTTAGGCTCTGGGAATTTCTGTATTTATCCTGAGTCTGCCTGTTTTTTTTTCAGAAAACCCCCTAAGTTCATGCATATCCTAACTCACCAACCATGCATCACATGTAAAAACATTATCTTTCCCTACTAATAAAGCACGCAGTGCTTCTGGTCGTACGTTGTCGACCCTCGCTTTCCGCTCGATCCGTTCTCGTACGTACGTCCCCTGCTCGCGATCGCCCCTGGCTGGGCCTGTGCCTTTCTGGCGCCCCAGGTGGGCCTATGCACGCGCACAAATTGGCATAATTAATCCAGCCCACCTATCCTCGTCTGAGGCAAAAAATACTTGCTGGTGACAAGACTCGAACTCTAAACCTAACACCCAGCAAAAACAGCACAGCCAACCGAGCAAGCATGTGTTATTTGTAATATAAAGATTGATTCAGATAATAAATAGTCCCACCTCGCTTTTTTACATCCAACCTACTCAATATAATAGAGAAGTACATGAGGATGGTGGCCAAGCTGAGGGCAAGCATGGCCGGCAAAAATGAGCCCAGTATAAGCTACGACACCACATGAGGTCTTCGGCTCCAAGCTGAGCTTGAGCGTGAGGCATGGCCGGCCGGCCGTGGCCTACTACGGCCAGCACATGCGCTCTTAACGTAAGTAGGTTGAAGATGATGAGGAAGAGGAATAACTAAATACATGTGAGAGCAATACATGAGATCTTCAGCTCCAAGAAGAACCTGAGCTTGAGGCATGGCCGCGGGCTAGAGGTATGGCCAGCCGGCGGAGCTCACTCACGAGAAAGCAGCGCCGGGATGTGGCCAAGCTGAGCTAGAGTCATGGCCGGCCGGCAAAGCACCCTTGCCGTAGTCCGTTGCCGTGGCCACCGACACTGACGACGTCCGCAAACATAGGCTAAAGATAATGAGGAAGATAAATAGACAATAAATACAGGTGAAAAAGTAGTACTATGGGAGAATAAAGTAGTCGCACTCCATGCACTCGCTGCAATGGGGAGTGGTCAGGAACCACTCCGGCTGTGCCGAACACCTATGTGTGTTGGTGGCCAGTGATGTGTTGTGCCCGTCGAGTAATGGAATCCAGAGGTTCCCATTATCCATAGCAAGATCATCATGATATATACTTCATACCAATCAAATAAAATTTTATCAGAATTTATCTCAGTTGGACATTGGGCTCATCATCCAACGTCCACCGGGGAGTGCATCTATAGGGGGTTAGACAATGGTTGGCCGACCATGACTAACGCGTCCCATCAAAACGAACTCTCCCACAATGGGTAAAGGGAGGGATGCGATTGGTGGTAACCCCAACCCGACCATAGCATCAAACCACGACCCTCACAATTCACTTATTTGTGTTCATATTAATTAATCCAAGTACATATCAAACAAAGCTAAGAATATTTAGGAAGTACATGCTGGTTACAAAGCATGAAATGCATGTGATGTCATGCAGTAAGATGAAAATGAAGATACTGAAATTGGCAACAACATTTTCTTGGAGTCCTGGAATGCAAGTTGTGAATTTTTATACAAGATCTAAAGACGTGTTGTTTAAGTACATGATCTTTTACTTCCAAGCAATAATATTGACTATGTTAATGTTTTCTGTTGCTACAGTACAGTTTAAACCATCCAACTCCATATTAGTACTACTCCAAATAGAAACTTGAATGATTTTGTTATGGATTTTACAAGTTTAGCAAGTTGAGCATTTTCTGGAACTTTTATGCACATGAAAGACTAGCCTTAGTATGACGAACAAGTAAATTAAACGATACTGAAACATGGCCATTAGGTGAATCTTAATATGGCCATCTCCCAGCACAAATGTATAACTTCCTTTCGTTCTCTCATTTACCCGTAGCTCAAGACCAGTAGCAGCAAGCAACAAAAGCAAGCAACAGCCGGAAGCAAAACATCCAGCAGGAGCAAGCGGCAAAGCAAGCAGCCAGCAGCGGCAACAACAGCAAGCAGCAAAGCAAGCCAGTAGCAAGCAGCAGCAGCAGTAGGCAGAGGTGACTCCTCACCTTGCTATTCATGGCTGAGTCGTACGGAGCAGGGAGGTGAGAGGACGGACGGCAGCGAGTTCCAAACGGCGTCAATGGCGGTCAGTGCTCGAGGAAGAAGTAGGAGGGACCCGCGGCTTCGAGTCTGTGGTCCAAAGGAAACGCGGACAACGCAGAGCCCGACACAGTCCCTGGAGCTGCTCGGGGAGGAGGACCGCCGCGGCATCGCAACAGCGGCCGACAGAATCCGAGAAAGGCGGCCTTGGTTCAAGACATTCCTGCACCTTGGCGCCCGGAATCACCATTAGAGGGACTGCAGGAGCAACAATGGAGCTAGAGAATTACCTAGGAGCAAGAACGCACCGGAGAAACGAGATGGTTCGAGGCGGCGTCCAGCGGGCGTGCAGGTCGGAGCTGGAGGCGTGGACGTCGATCCAGACAGACGGCTGGCAGATCCCGCTGGTCCCTATGGCTGGTGTTGCAACCGCGAGCGGCAGCGTCCCCGGGAAGCTTGACAAGAAAGGGGATCTAGGGAGGGAGGGAGGTAAAGAGTGAGGTGGTGGAGTGGAGGAGGCCGGGCAAGGGGTTGTGGGCGCATGTCCCTTGGGACGTGATGCTGCTGGACTGACCCAGGTGACCCACTGGTCAGTGGTAAAAGAAGAGGTTGAAAGAAAATAAAAAACAAACAAAATTGGTTGGAATACCTCTTTCTCATCTACTACTTCATAAGCTTCTCAGGATTAGCATAATCTAAATGTTTTGGTGCTCAAAACTATACAAAATATCTTGGAAAATTTCATAGATGCTACTACTTATATAATATAAGTAGTATTCTATATTGTTGTGTCTAAAATGAAAATTCCAAACAAGAACAGAGTCACAGTTTGTATTTGTACGATCATGAATAACGCAAGTTTCAATTGCTAAATTTAGATAAAGGTTTTTAGAATAAATTGTGTTCTCTAAGCTTGTCGCATGTAATCCATTAACTAAATGTATTATATTCTTATAAGTGCAACCAGCGCTCAATTTTATTTGATTTGGAATTAACAAGGCGGGTTATACATTATATGTTCTCAATAGCTTTATTTGAATAGCGGGTTTTAACGTAGTTTTTAAAAATTTCAAAAAATGTTCCATTTTTACTAAAAAATATTTTGATTTAGAAATTTACAACAAAAACAAAATCTGTTCAAAAAATGATATTTTTGAGAAATGTTCGAATTTCATAAAAACATAACTATTCTTAAAAAATTTCACCTTTTTAACGAAATCGTTAACCTTTATTAAAAATAAGAAAGTTTCCACGTTTAACCTTATCATCGGCGTTTATTAATAATTGGATATAAAAAATGGTGCACAATGGCACATAAAGTATTCCGCGCTTCTTTTTTTGCCCGGTGCAACGCACGGGCATTTGTACTAGTATATGTAAAATGCCTAGAATTTTGTCTAGTTTCATAATTTTCAACTTTCATCCATGTTTAAAATGTTTAAAATATTGTTTGTTTAAATTTTCTCTAATGCCATGTTAAAATGCTTTAATTCATAACTAATTAACCATAGCTCCAAATTTAATAAACTTTATATGTAAATGGGGTAGAAAAATGCCTAGTTTAACATGGTATACTTACTTTCCATGTTTAGCAACTCTAAAATATGCTTTAGGTCAGAACAATACCAAATCTAATATATGCATATGATGATTTTTCCGGTCTTGTTGTTTGTTGTTCCGGCCTCATTTAAACTTGTCTAGATAGGTACTTTTCATATGCTTCACCTCTTGCCATGTTAATAACATTTAATATTGTTGGGTACATAAACGAGAGTGAACTAAATGTTTGAATGTGTTATTTTCTTCAATATGCAACTCATTGCATATTGAGCTCCACTTAATTTGTAGGCTTGTTTGTGCATATTGCCATGGCATGCCTCTTTAAACCGGACATGCATCATACATGGTTGTGCATCATGCCATGTTTATGTGATGGTTGTTTACAATGTTGTTTGCTTCTTTCCGGTGTTGCTTCTTTGGGTTAGTTCCGATAACATCGCATTTGGAGGATCCATTCAAATACGTCCGTTTGTCTTATTCATGGACTCGTTCTTCTTCCTTGCGGGACCTCAAGCAAGATGACCATACCCTCGAAATCACTTCTATCTTTGCTTGCTAGTTACTCACTCTATTGCTATGCCGCGATACCTACCACTTGCTATATCATGCCTCCCATATTGCCATGCACTACAAAAAAGACACATCCATGACATTTTGGGCCGAACGAAATTTTTTCTGTCATACATATGACACTTCTATGACGATAATTGTGACAAAACCCGGTATCATCATAGATGTGGTGGGCTCCTACTTCTATGACAAAAAATCATGAAAGAAAATGGGCTTTTCTTCCTGGGCGGGCCGGAGGCGCAGCTGCATGACATTCTTTTCGCCGTCCATGATGGAAAAAACCGTGGTAGAAGCGAGGGGGAGGAAAATTTTGGAGAGTTCCTGGTTACGGTGGGAGGTCGGGGGCTGAGCGATGCGCGTTTCTCTCGTACACGTACGCACGTGTGTGCGAGGCATTGGCTCTAACTGAACCCGAGCGAGGCGTTGGGCTCTAACTGAACCTGAGCGATTGCACTACAGGCTACACATTACTGAACCTGAGCGATCGATCGATGGTTGTTAACTGAACCCGATCGAGCGATTCCTTGTCTACTGCTGCTAACTAAAGCTGATCGATGGGATGAAAAGTGAGCGTTGC
>NC_057809.1:315507334-315509922 GCF_018294505.1 Triticum aestivum | reverse complement strand
ACAGGAGCCCGTGGAGGCTGGAGGAGGTCGACGGTGGATGAACAGTAGCTCGTGGAGGCTGGAGGGGGTCGACGATGGAGATGAACAATATCCCGTGGAGTCCCGTTTTGCGGTACGCCACACCCCTCTTGATGAACAGGACCCCCGTTTTGACCGCAGCGCTCCAACACAAGTCCATTTCCTCCGTTTTGCAGTACGCCACACCCCTGCTGATCAACAGGACCCCCGTTTCGACCGTAGGAGGTCCGTTTCCTCCGTTTTGCGGTACACCACACCCCTCCCAATCAACAGGACCCCCGTTTCGACCGTAGGAGGTTCGTTTCCTCCGTTGTGCGGTACGCCAGGCCACGTTTCCATCACCTCTTCCGTCCAAGCCCTCCCGATGAACACGACCATGCATTCTGTTCTGACCCATGAACACGACAATGATGCTGTTTCTCCGTTTCGACCCAGCCATGTACACGAGCCCTCGTCGTACGTATGCGCGAGTGGGCGTTCGAGACCCCGCCCGTATGTACACATACGTGGCCGTATTTTCTTTCTTGCACCCTGGCCGCCTCTTCTACGACACGTGCGTGCCTCTACATCCACCAGTATATATGTACGTACACGTTCGCAACCAGAATGACAATGCTACGTACGCTTCGACCAGGTGGGTCCCGACTGTCAGGCACTTCCTTGCCTGCGAAGATGTAGCTGGTGGGTCCTAGCAGTCAGGGGGGCGAAATACGGTGGCCCGTCCGGTGGGTCCCCACTGTCAGGTGGAGGAATAATTATTTTGCACGTAATAAGGAGGCACTTCCTTGCTGCGGCCGTGGACCCAGCTATCAGCCTCTCCACGTACAGTCCACGTCCGATGGAAGTCGTTCCTTGACCACGTTGACCATGCGGCCCCGAGAGCACCAGGGCGGTGGACGACGGCGAGGCCTAGGAAGGGGACAACGCGGAGCCGGGGAAGACGCGACAGTGGATGCCCACGCATAGAGGAGTACGAGGGTTCACTGGTTCACTGCGCTGTGAGGCTGCCGTCGTCGCAGAATAACAGGGGGTGTGGGTGAGTAGATGGATGGCCTGGCCAGCGGTGGGAGTAGTAGGGGCGGTGAGGCCTCCGCCGCATCGCAGCCGGCCATGGGAGGCAGGAGCACGAGGCACGACCGACGCTGGTTTAGGCGGCTGGAGCAAGAAGACTAGAGGTTGAAGAAGCACTACGGCCGTTGGATGGACATCGTACGGTCACTCGAGCTAGAATCGTGCATATTGACTTAGTTGACAAAGCCCTCCGTCCCCGTCAACTTAGTAGGCGCACAAGTCAGCCTCCCAGCAAGGTGGGTCCCAGCTAGCCGAGGGAGTATTCATTTTTTGTGTGTAATAAGGAGGCACTTTCGGTGGGTCCGAGCTGACAGTGGGGGGAACGTTTTTTTCGCGAAATACGGTGGCCCGTCCGGTGGGTCCCAGCAGTCAGCGGGAAACGATTTTTTTCGCAAAATACTGGTGGCCCATCCGGTGGGTCCCTACTGTTAGGTGGAGGAATAATTATTTTCCGCGTAATAACGAGGCACTTCCTTGCGGCTGCCGTGGACCCAGCTATCAGCCTCTCCACGTACAGTATTCTTCCAATGGAATTCGGTCGTTGACGACATTGACCACGGCACGCCGACGGCACCACGGCGGTGGACAACGACGAGGCCTAGGAAGGGGACGACGCGGAGCCAGGGAAGACACGGCAGTGGATGCCCATGCGGAGAGGAGTACGAGGGTTCACTGGTTCGGTTGTGCTGCCGTCGCCGCAGAATAATAGGGGGTGTGGGTGAGTGGAGTGGAGAGATGGCCTGGCCAGCGGTGGGAGTAGGATGGGGGCAGTGAGGCCTCCGCGGCAGCACAGCCGGCCACGGGAGGCAGGAGCAGGCGGCATGACCGGCGCTGGTTTGGGCGGCTGGAGCAAGAAGACCAGAGGTTGAAGAAGCACTACGGCCGTTGGATGGACATCGTATGGTCAGTCGAGCTAGAATTGTGCATATTGACTAAGTTGACAAAGCCCTTCATCCCCGTCAACTTAGTAGGCCCACAATACCGGGTCCCAGCTAGCAGGGGGAGTATTCATTTTTTTGTGCATAATAAGGAGGCACTTCCTTGCGTGCGAAGATATAGCTGGTGGGTCCGAGCTGTCAGCGGCGGTAATGTTTTTTTCGTGAAATACAGAGGCCGTTTCGGTAGGTCCCAGATGTCAGGTGGAGGAAATCATTATTTTGCGCATAATATGGAGGCATTTCCTTGCGTGCGGCCGTGGACCCAGCTGTCAGCCTCTCCACGTATAGTCCACTTCAGATGCATGTCGGTCGTTGACCACGTTGACCACGCTACGCCGAGAGCACCAGGGCGGTGGACGACGGCGAGGCCTAGGAAGGGAACGACACGGAGGCAGGAAATACTCGGCCATTGTTTTAGTTTCCCACGCGGAGGGGAGTATGACTGTACGAGGGTTTACTGGTTCGTCTGCCATCGCTGGAGAATAACAACAGGTGTGGGTGAGTAGAGGGATGGCTAGGCCAGCGATGGGAGTACGATGGGGCGGTGAGGCCAGCCCGGCA
>NC_057809.1:315502083-315507078 GCF_018294505.1 Triticum aestivum | reverse complement strand
CCCGCCGATGCTTGTTTGAGCGGCTGGAGCAGGAAGAGCAGAGATTGAAGAAGCACGACGGCCGTTGGATGGACATCCAACAGTATACAGGCCATCTGTGGAAAGCCTTAAATCTGTGGAAAACAACATACAGCCCATTTGCCATTATTTCAAATAATTTACAGCCCATTTGCTAATTCTTACAGGTTTTTTTGGAGCCCATATTCTTTATGTTAGCATTACAGCCCTTATTGTGGCCACAGTTAAAAAATTATACGAAATTTTGCATATGTCAGTGCGGTCTAAACTGTTTTTAATCCCAAAATTTCGAGTCACATTCAGACTGATTTTAAAAATAAATATATATCAATATAAAATTCAATAAATTGTCCACGCATAAAAATATGCAATTTAAAATCTCGAAATGAAAAAGAGATATTTCAAAATAATTGCCGGTTTGATGTGTTTTAAAAATGTACAGCCCATTTCTCATTACTGATAGGCCATTTTCTCAGCCAGCCGAATGAAGCTCTCCTCGTCTTGAAAGATTTGCATGCCAACAGGACTGATAAAGCAACTTATTTGACAAATCACAAAAAAAGAAAAGGTTGTCTAGACAGCCCAATTGACACCCTGCTTCTGTCTCAAAATCAAATTAGATAAATGCCACCCCAATTATGGCGATTCATAAAAATGCCACTCCAATTTCCAAACTTTGAAAAATGCCACTGCAATTTTTGCAAACTTTGAAAAATGCCACTGCAGTTTGCAAACTTTGAAAAACGCCACTCTAGAGGTCACGTGCAACAAGTGCCAACAGAAGGGTCACTATGCCAACAAATGCTTCAACCAGAGGCGTCTCCCTCCTCCTCCTCCTCCCGTGAGATCGGCAAGTACAGCTATGGTCAAGCATAACCCCAAGTACGCCAAGGTCAACATGGTGAATACAGCTCAGGCAGAGGACTCGTCAGATGTCATCCTGGGTAACCTTCCTGTTAACGATGTTCCTGCAAAAGTACTTTTTGACACTGGTGCATCACATTGTTTCATCTCTAGACCTTTTGCATCTAAGCATGGGTGGTATTCTCAAGTTTTGCATAAACCGTTAGCGGTTGTCTCTCCGGGTAGATGTTTGCTCGCAAACTACGAGATTCCAGATATTTCTATCATGATGGGTGATTTTAAGTTTCTGGCTTCTCCAATGGTCCTTGGTAACTCGGATATTGATCTTATTCTTGGAATGGACTGGCTTTCTAAGCACAAGGCTCAGCTTGATTGTGTAGCCAGGCAGATTCAATTGACTCATTCGTCTGAGGATGTAATTGTCTTTGCCGCTCGGGATAATACCATCCGCCTGTTTTCTCTCAATGAGAAGGGTGAACTCGATGCCATCTCGCAAATCCCAGTCGTTTGTGAATATCAAGACGTCTTTCTAGAAGAGCTTCCAGGAATGCCTCCGCACCGGCCAGTTGAATTCATCACCGATCTTGAGCCTGGCACGGAACGGGTTTGCAAACGTCCTTACAAGATCGGACCTGAAGAGTTGAAGGAGCTGAAGAAGCAAATCGATATTCAAGAGTGAATGGGTCTCATCCGACCTAGCTCTTCTCCGTCGGGTTGTGGAGTACTTTTTGTGAAGAAGAAGGATGGAACGGACCGACTTTGTGTTGACTACCATCCATTGAACAAGAAGACTATCAAGAACAAGTACCCACTTCCCAACATCAACGAGCTATTCGAACAAATCAAAGGTGCCCAAGTATTCTCCAAGCTTGATCTCCGTATGGGCTATCAGCAGATTCGAATCCGTGAGCAGGATATTCCCATGACGGCTTTCAGAACAAGCTATGGTTCATATGAAAACACTGTCATGTCTTTTGGCCTCGTCAACGCTCCTTCAAGTTTCTCTCGCATGATGAACTTCATCTTCAACGCCTACACAAATGACTTCGTTTTGGTCTTTCTCGATAACATTCTGGTCTTTTCGAAGAACAAGGAATATCATGCCAAGAACTTGCGTTTGGTGCTCGATAAGCTCAGGGAACATCAGTTCTACGCCAAGTTCTCAAAGTGCGAGTTTTGGCTCGATGAGGTTCTCTATCTTGGGCATATCATCTCTGCCAAGGGCATTGCGGTGAATGCTGAGAAGGTGTCTGCAATTGTGAATTGGGAACCACCTCAGAACGTGAAGCAACTCCGTAGCTTCCTTGGTCTCGCAAGCTACTGTCGAAGGTTCATGGAGAACTTTTCAAAGATCGCGAAGCCTCTTTCAAACCTTCTCCAGAAGCACGTCAAGTATGTTTGGTCTTCGGAATGTGACATCGCTCTCAACACTTTGAAAGAGAAATTGGTCACTGCTCCAGTTCTGACTCCTCCTGATGAATCCAAACCATTAGAGGTCTTCTGTGATGCCTCTATTCAAGGTCTTGGTGCAGTGTTGATGCAAGAGAATAAAGTTGTGGCTTATACCTCTCGCCAATTGAAGCCCAACGAGAAGAACTACCCCACTCATGACCTCGAGTTGGCGGCAGTTGTGCATGCTCTTTTGACTTGGAGACATCTCTTGTTGGGAAGGAAAGTGGACATCTTCACTGACCACAAGAGTCTCAAGTACATCTTCACTCAGCCTAATCTCAACCTCAGGCAAACTCGTTGGGTCGAAATGATTCAAGAGTATAATCAGAGTATCGACTATACTCCAAGCAAGGCCAATGTGATTGCTGACGCATTGAGCAGGAAGGCTTACTGCAACAGTCTGATAATCAAGCCTTACCAACCCGAGCTTTGTGAAGCTTTCCGCAAACTCAATTTGCAAGTTGTTCCTTAAGGTTTCCTCGCCAACCTTCAAGTCTCTCCTACCTTGGAAGACCTGATTCGCGAGGCTCAACTTCTTGATGCTATGGTGAAGGTGAAGATTGGGATTACCAAGAGTCAACCCAAGTACAAGTGCTACCGCCTTGATGACAAGGATACTCTCTTCTTCGAGGATCGTATTGTTGTGCCCAAAGGTGACCTTTGTAAAGTGATCATGAATGAGGCTCACAATTCACTCCTCTCCATCCACCCTGGGAGTACGAAGATGTATCAGGACCTCAAGCAGGCTTATTGGTGGACTCGAATGAAGCGAGAGATTGCTAAGTTCGTGAATGAGTGTGATGTCTGCAGAAGAGTGAAGGCAGAACACCAAAGGCCAGCTGGTCTCCTCCAACCTCTGGCCATTCCAGAATGGAAGTTTGACCACATTGAGATGGACTTCGTGACTGGGTTTCCAAAGTACAAGCGTGGCAATGATGCTATATTCGTTGTCATTGACAAACTCACTATAGTGGATCACTTTCTGCCTATCAAAGAGTCAATCACTGCAGCTCAATTGGTGGAGCTCTATACCTCTCGGATTGTCTCTCTGCACGGTATTCCACATGTGATCTCTTCAGACCGTGGCAGCATCTTTACCTCCAAGTTTTGGGATTCTTTTCAGAAGGCCATGGGCACCAACATCTGCTTCAGCACGGTTTCCATCCTCAAACTAGCGGTCAAGTCGAGCGTGTCAATTAGATTCTTGAAGATATGCTCAGGGCTTGTGTGATCTCCTTCGGCATGAAGTGGGAAGATTGTCTTCCATATGCCGAGTTCTTCTACAACAACAATTTTCAAGCAAGTTCGGGCAAGGCCCCATTCAAAATTCTGTCTGGCAGGAAGTGTCGTACCCCTCTCAACTGGTCTGAAACCGGTGAAGGTCAGCTTCTTGGAAATGACTTAATCACAGAGGCAGAGGAAATGTGCAAAGTCATTCGTGATAACCTTAAAGCAGCGCAATCGCGCCAGAAGAGCTACTATGATAGTAAGCAGCGCGATTTGGCTTTCAAGATCGGAGATCATGTCTACCTCCGCGTCTCTCCAATGAAAGGTACTTGTCGCTTCGGTATCAAAGGGAAGCTTGCCCCTAGATATGTGGGTCCTTTCAAGATCGTCAGCAAGAGAGGCGACCTCGCCTATCAACTCGAGCTTCCTTCAAACTTTGCAAATGTGCACGACGTGTTCCATGTCTCTCAGCTCCCCAAGTGCTTCAAAACTCCTGATTGCACCGTCAACTTCGAAGACATTGATCTCCAAGAAGATCTCTCTTATCGTGAGCACCCCGTTGCTATTCTTGAAGAGACTGAACGCAAGACTCGCAATAAGTCAATCAAATTCCTCAAAGTCAAGTGGTCACATCATTCCGACTGTGAAGCCACCTGGGAACGCGAGGATCACCTCCATTCTGAGTACCCGACGTTCTTCCAGTCCTAGATCTCGGGACGAGATCATTTCGTAGTGGTGGAGTGTTGTAACACCCCGAATGTAATTTACCTAATATGTACTCCAACTCTTGCCGTTTCCGGCGCTAAGTTATTTTATTTTCTCGGGTTCGGGTTTTTGTCTCCATGTGTTGTTGTCGTTGTCATGCATCTCATATCATGACATCATGTGCATTGCATTTGCATACGTGTTCGTCTCATGCATCCGAGCATTTTTTCCGTTGTCCGTTTTGCATTCCGGCGCACCTATCTTCTCCGGTGATCCTTTCTAACTTCCTTTCATGTGTGGGGGCTAAACATTTCCGGATTGGACCGAGACATGCCAAGCGGCCTTGGTTTACTACCGGTAGACCGCCTGTCATGTTTTGTACCATTTGGACTTCGTTTGATGCTCCAACGGTTAACCGAGAGACCGAGAAGGCCTCGTGTGTGTTGCAGCCCAACACCCCTTCAATTTGGCCCAAAACCCACCAAAACCTTCTCCATCATCTAGAGCGTTTGATCACGATCGCGTGGCCGAAAACCGCACCTCATTTGGACTCTCCTAGCTTCTCCTATGCCTATATAAAGGCCCCCCTCCGAAATTCATGGGTCTCCCCTCCCCCCTAAACCCTAGATCCACTCCTCCGCGCGGCCGGACACGTCCGCCGGCCAACGGACACGTCCGCCGCTCGCCCGGACCAACCACACGCCGCCACGCGTCCCAGCCGGCGTCCCA
>NC_057809.1:315490376-315501698 GCF_018294505.1 Triticum aestivum | reverse complement strand
CTCCTCGCGCCGCGCCGCCCCTCTTCCCCAGCTCCGGCGCCCGAGCCACCGCACCGCCGCCGACCTCCGCCCGCTCCGGCCGCCGCGGCCATCACCGCCATCCGCGCCTCGCCACCTTACTCCTCCTCCTCCGCTGCAGCCGCACCTCCCCGCCGCCCTCTCCGGCTCGGATCCGGCGGGATCCAGCGCCCTGACCTCGCCGGCCCTCTTCTCCGACCTCCGGCGACCCTCCGGCGAACTCCGAGCTCTGTGCGCTACAGTAACTCCGGCGAGATCCCGATCTGGGTCTGAGGTCTAAATCCCGAGGGTTGACTTTCTCCCGAAACCCTAATTATTTTGCACTGTTCATCGTGCCGTAACTTTGCATCCGTAGATCTGTTTTGGGCGTGTAGCATATTATAATGTTCGTCTCAGAGAGTACATCATTTCATATCATTGCATCATTTTCATTTGAGCTCATCTTGATGACCGAACTGCTGTTGGAAGAGTGCTATTTGAGTTAATTCTCAGATCTGCTGCACCAAATAGCTATTTGTCATTTTTGCCATGATTATTGTGTGCATGATATGCCCCTGAGCTCTACATGTGTTTTGTTATATGCTTTGCCATCTTTCTAGAGGTGCTATCCATGTATTTTTGTGATATGTGTGGTGACTAGCACAAGTTTGCCAAGTAGTGCATTCGTTAATGCTGATTTCAGGGACTTTGCAATTCCACTACGTCCTTGATCTGTTTTTATCAATATGCCATATGTTCATGTTGTTTCCTAGTGATACGTGCCTCTTTTGAGGATGATCAGTAAGGATGATTTGTTAATCTTGTAGTGCTATATCCATCCATGTCTTTGTTTGAAATTATGGAGCACCCTAGCTTGAGTCAATCGAGCTCTACTTTTGCTATTTCGTGAAACTGGGCAGATTGTCTACTTGTTAGCAATTTTGCCGAGGATGTTGTTGTTGATCCGTGCATGCTATGTTGTTGTTCTTTCCATGTCTAGCTTATACAATGTGTACTCTTGTTGGGTGTATGCTTATATTGTCATGCCTTGCTCTGTAGCGAGTGCATCGAGCTCATAAACATGCCTACTTGCTATCATATTTGCATGCTCCAGTTTTTCACCAAGTCTGAGATCTGATTATGTTTTTGCCATGTTCACATGCTTGCAATTGTATTTTCTAACCCCTTTTGGCTCGAGGTCACTAAGGGACTTTTGTTAAGCTCTTTGAGTAGCTCCATTCCATGCTTTACTTTGCCATGTTAATTTCCTGTAGCATATAGTTTTCGTGCTCCAAAGTGTGCTACCTGATCTGAAATTCCAGGCTTGTGTTAATTTCACTAAGTCTGAAACCTGTTTACCAATTGCTCTTTTACCATGCTTGTTTGAACCTGTTAATGGATGAATTGGCCGTAGCTCAGTGTTCATCTTTTGTTAAGATTTATGAGTGGATCCCTGCCATGTATTGTTTTGCCATGTTTGAGTGTTGTAGCATAATTAACTTGTGGCATTTAGATGGCTACTTGCTGTTTATCGCAGACCGGTGCCATATTTGTTTTGCTTGCCATTTCCAAACCGTGCCTCCGATTCCGATGTTCTTTATATCAATTTCAACCAAAATCACCTCACCTTTCCAGTGGCACACTTGGATTTCCATGTTGAGGCCAGGTTCAATCATTCCTTGTCAAATCTTGCTTATGCATCACATATCGCATCCCGCATAGCATACCATGTTTGCATCATGTTGTTTGGGCTTTGCACGTGGTTGATTGTGTTCCTTTTGCTTGTTTGTCTTGTTTGGGTAGAGCCGGGAGACGAGTTCGCTTATGAGTAGCCCGTTGAGTTTTCTTTTGAGGATCCAGTCAACTCTGACAACTTTGCAGGCAAGATGATCATACCCTCGAAATCACTTCTATCTTTGCTTTGCTAGATGCTCGCTCTTTTGCCATGCCTATGCTACGATGCCTACCACTTTATTATCATGCCTCCCAAATTGCCATGTCAAACCTCTAACCCGCCATGTCCTAGCAAACCGTTGATTGGCTATGTTACCGCTTTGCTCAGCCCCTCTTATAGCGTTGCTAGTTGCAGGTGAAGATTGGAGATCGTTCCTTGTTGAAACATTATTTTTCTTGTTGGGTTATCATTATATTATCTTGTTATCTTAATGCATCTATATAGTTGGTAAAGGGTGGAAGGCTCGGCCTTTTGCCTAGTGTTTAGTTCCACTCTTGCCGCCCTAGTTTCCGTCATATCAGTGTTATGTTCCCGGATTTTGCGTTCCTTACACGGTTGGGTAATAATGGGAACCCCTTGACAGTTCACCTTGAATAAAACTCTTCCAGCAATGCCCAACCTTGGTTTTACCATTTGCCACCTAGTATTTTTTCCCTTGGGTTTCCGGAGCCCAAGGGTCATCTTATTTAAACCCCCACGGGCCAGTGCTCTTCTGAGTGTTGGTCCACCTCGTCAGCCGCCGGTGGCCACCAGGGGCAACTCTGGGCTGGCCTACCGGAAGTTTAGACAATCTGAGTGTGCCCTGAGAATGAGATATGTGCAGATCCTATCGGGATTTGTCGGCACATTCGGGCGGTGTTGCTGGATTTGTTTTAACTTGTCGAAGTTGTCTTGTAGAACCAGGATACCGAGTCTGATCGGAATGTCTCGGGAGAAGGTATATCCTTCGTTGATCGTGAGAGCTTGTCATGGGCTAAGTTGGGACTCCCCTGCAGGGATTTGAACTTTCGAAAGCCGTGCCCGCGGTTATGGGCAGATGGGAATTTGTTAATATCCGGTTGTAGATAACTTGAACTTTAACTTAATTAAAATGAATCAACTGAGTGTGTTACCGTGATGGTCTCTTCTTGGCGGAGTCCGGGAAGTGAACACGGTGTTGGCGTAATGTTTGCCGGTGGGTGTTCTATAGTTATTCGTTCGTGCATTTCCTTCTCTTCTTGCTCTCTTGCGAACAGGTTAGCCCCCATATATGCTAGTCACTTGCTGCAGCTCCACATATTACCTTGCCTTACCTATAAGCTTAAATAGTCTTGATCGCGAGGGTGTGAGATTGCTGAGTCCTCGTGGCTGACAGATTACTTCCAAACCAGATGCAGGGCCCGATGAATCCTATGCGCTTGAGATCAAGTGGGAGTTCGACGAAGACTCACGCCGTTACTATGTGTCTTTCCCTGATGATCAGTAGTGGTGCCCATTTGGGGCGATCGGGACCGTGTCGCATGTTGGGTTGATCTTTTATTTTGGTACCGTAGTCGGACCATGAGTAATTGGATGATGTAATGCTATTTATGTACTTTGTTTGACGTGGCGAGTGTAAGCTAACTATGTACCTTTCCCCTTATTATGTATTACATGGGATGTTGTGAAGATTACCTTACTTGCGACATTGCTTTCAATGCGGTTATGCCTCTAAGTCGTGCTTAGACACGTAGGAGATATAGCCGCATCAAGGGCGTTACACGCCACCTCGGGGAAACTTGAGGGCTGGTTTTAGTTGTACGGAGCACTCATCCGGTGTTGCCCTAAGAACGAGATATTTGCAGTTCCTATAAGGATGTCGGCACATCGGGCGGTCTTGCTGGTCTTGTTTTAGCATTGTCGAAATGTCTTGTAACCGATATTCCGAGTCTGATCGGGTCTTCCTGGGAGAAGGAATATCCTTCGTTGACCGTGAGAGCTTGTGATGGGCTAAGTTGGGACACCCCTGCAGGGTTTGAATTTTCGAAAGTCGTGCCCGCGGTTATGGGCATATGGGAATTTGTTAATATCTGGTTGTAGAGAACTTGAAACTTAACTTGATTAAAATGCATCAACCGCGTGTGTAGCTGTGATGGTCTCTTTCCGGCGGAGTCCGGGAAGTGAACATGGTTCTTGTGTCATGCTTGAACATAAGTAGACTCAGGATCACTTCTTGATCACTTCTAGTTCACGACCGTTGCATTGCTTCTCTTCTTGCTCTTATTTGCGTATGTTAGCGACCATATATGCTTACTGCTTGCTGTAGCTCCACCTCACTACCCTTTCCTACCCATAAGCTTAAATAGTCTTGATCTCGCGGGTGTGAGATTGCTGAGTCCTCGTGGCTCACAGATACTTCCAAACAGTTGTAGGTGCCGATGATACCAGTGCAGGTGACGCAACCAAGCTCAAGTGGCCGTTCGATGAAGATCTTGATCGATGTTTTATGTCTTTTCCGGTTGATCGGTAGTGGAGCCTAGTTGGGACGATCGGGGAACTAGCATTTGGGGTTGTCTTCTTTTATTTTGGTTCCGTAGTCTGACCTTGATTGTATTTTGGATGATGTATGGATTATTCATGTATTCTGAGAAGTGGCGATCGTAAGCCAACTTTTTATCCCATTCTTATTCAATACATGGGATTGTGTGAAGATTACCCCTCTTGCGACAAACCTACCATGCGGCTATGCCTCTAAGTCGTGCCCCAACATGTGGGAGATATAGCCGCATCGTGGGTGTTACAAGTTGGTAATCAGAGCCATCCCCGACTTAGGAGCCCCCTGCTTGATTGAATCACTGACATTGTTGAGTCTAGAACAAAATGTTTTGAGTCTTAGGATTATATATATCGAAGAGCGCGAATCTTTTTACTCCTCAGTCCCTTCATCGCTCTGGTGAGGCCTCCTGACGTAGAAGTTTTGACTCTTCTCTCCTCAAATTTCACGAATTTTTTTTAGGATCACGCGGGTATCTCGGAATCGTTCCGATGGTTTTTTGACGAGAACATTGTTGTTGGTGCCTCCTGACATTTAGGGGTTGTGGCAGTGTCCCGGGGAGTTGAGCTCCGAGGTGTTGTCGTCACAATTTTATCGTTGCAGTTCTGGAATACCTGAGTTCGCCGACATCGAAAATCTCTTTTATGCAGTTGTTGGTGAGATAACCTCGACGCCACCCAGTACTGGGCGGGAGTTCGGGAGTATTGCCATAACTCATATAATGGATGCTTTTCGAAGGTTGAGGTAAATGATTTCCGAAGGTTTCTTGGTTATGTGTTGAAGGATGGATACAACTGGCTGTAGGAATTGCTAGTTTTGGGTGAGATATTGTGCTTCCCCTGTATCCCCAACACCTGATTGCATAACCAGAAAGTTTCGGGAGTTTATAAGTGGGAATTCAAGTGTCTCATAGGATAACTTTTCAACAGACACATGATACGATATGGGATCTATCATATGTTTGTTCCGGCTTATCCTATAAGCCAATCCTTTGTTTTGTTTTGGTTTGTGGTATTCGAGTTGCTTCGAAGTCAAATCTTGATTCCATACCTCTCATAAGCGGTGTTCTCATATTCCTATGTGGATACTAATCCTTCTTGATCGTCGAGGTTGTCATGTCAATTCTTTCCAACCGGCGTGTTTCTCTTCAAGTGGATCTGATAATTTCAACATCCCCAAGATCACCTCTTGGTTTTCCCAATGTTGTTCCTTTCATCTGTCCCCAAGTTGCCTTTGTTTTCCTACCCACCCACCCCTTTGTCTTCAAGGACTCAGATTTCTGAATCAAGTATCCATTTTATTCATGTGAAGTCTCTTCATTCCTTTCTTTCAATATTCGTATCTGGTGATTCTCATGAAGATTCTAAGGGAGCTTCGAGTTTATCATTCTTCATTCTCCTTACTTCTCCGGTGGATTCAATTCAAGATTTCAGTGTTGATCATATTCCTTTTCCTTGTGTCAAATGCTTTCTCATGCCGGTGCACCTCTTAATCATCCACTTCTCGCTATTCTTTTGTTCCGGAGTGCTGAAGATCTCTTAGAAAATTCGTGTTTCCATTGCTAATTCGCTTAAGCTATCTCAAGGTTGTTATCTCATTCAAGTCATTTAATTCAACCAGTGCAACCTCCCCTTTAAAGCATTTCAACGATGTATCTTTTGAGTGGGCCCTAACCCACAGGTATTTTCCCAGGATCTTACCTGACTCTTTTTCTCTTTTCCTGGAGTTATTCTCTAATTCATTTCAAAGTTTGACGTAAGAATGGATTATCATCAAGATCTTTCAAGTTCTTTTCATTGTTGGTTCAACTTTTCTAATTTTCATCCCGGAGTATCTCAACAATTCATGGTGGTGTTTCTCGTCGTCATTCTTGGGTTTGTGAAGACCAAAGAAGAGTTTCTCTTAAATCTTGCTCCATTGTCTTCAAGATTCGTGATTCTAGCTTCGTGCCATCGTCTCATAATTGGTTTCGATTGTGAGAATTCTTTTCAACCATCCGGAGCAATTCAGGAGTCTTTTCAGTTTGATTCTCCGGAGGACACCATTTCAGAAGATTTATTCATTCCAACTTTCAACTCTCGTTCTCAAAATCTTACTCGTGCTTCACCCAAGTATTCGTTAATCAGTTCAAGATCTCTTCTTTATGTTGTATCTAAATTCCCTCAAGTATTTTCATTCATTCTCTAATTCTTCCCGGTGTTTCTTTATCTTTTCTTCATTCATTTTCAATTCTTACGGTGGTTCATTAAAGATTTCTCTTCCTTCGTTATCATATCAATTCATTCGTTCTTTCCAAATCCTACCGGTGGTTCGTTGAAGACCTTCCTCAAGTTTGGCTATATCTTTTCAATCTTTTCAAGAAGAATAAGTAGTATGCCAAATCCGTTGCTTGTCATCAAGTTAAGTTGATGAAGGATAAACATACAGTAAATCTTATTCTTGTTTTCTTTGAGGTGATTCTATTCTTTTCTTCTGGAGCTCATTCATGATATCAATTCTTGGTTTCTAGTGTTTTACCTTTTCTTTTCCTGGAGTTCCAAGCTCTCTCTATTATATCATCGCGAAGATCCATCTAAATCATTGCAAAGCTTCAACCTTGTTCTTTTCATCCTTCACTTCTTTTTGGTCATTCTTTTATTACCGGAGTTCTTCATGGAGGCTCTACATGGTGGTTCATCAAGGATTTAATTCCTTCTCGAAGTGTTCATCGAGATTCTTTTCAAAGGAGCTCAAGCATTGTTCATCTTGCATTCCGAAGTGCAATTCTTTCTCACCTATCTTTTCAGGTGGTGTTATGTCGTTCTTGATAATTTTCCTTCATGTTTCATGATTCACATGTCGTCAAGAATGATATACTTTAAATCCTTCAATCTCTTCGTTGGAGTTATCTTGGCAAAGATTTCACCTAAAGCCTTCCCTAATGAATGTTGCTGTTGTGGTGCTTCTCAATGACCCAAGCTTGCTCTCTATCCTCTTGGTGGAACAAGTTTTCATCTCTTCGATGATCTCAACCAAGCAACTGTTTCATTAGTGGTAGAATTTCACCTCAAAAAATTTGAGACGTTTTACATAAGCCCACTACAAGCTTATTCGTTTTGTTGTTGTTTTCCAACAAGTTTGTTATAACGTTCTTGTAAGGGTGCCCTCCAAACTCATTTGTGTCAGAAGTGGGCATTTTCTTCACCATTCTTTCATTCCAATGATCTATCTTCTATTCTTTATTCCGGAGGCATTGTCATGTTGCTCTTCTCTCTCATCATCTCAAGTTGTGAGGATTGTGTTCCTTTCGTGCTTATCCATTCAACCAGAGTGTCGTGCCGTCTATTCAAGTTCTCTCATCTTATCAAGGTTTGCATCCCTTCTCAACCTGAGTGCTGTCTGAAATCGTTCTTATCCATTGTGCCATTCTTTCAATAGTTCCGGAGGTAGTGTGTTGTTGATTTCATCAAGTATCCTCATCTTGTCAAGATCATGTTCGATTCCTTCCATTTATAGTCGAAGTGTTGTCCAAATTATATCATTCTTTTTCCTTCTCTGTCTTGTTTTAACCGGAGTGTTGTGGCTATCATTCCTCTTCTAACCGGACTCTCATCCAAGTGCTTTCATTTTGCCAAGCTCATATTCTTTACCTTCCATTTCCAACCGGAGTGTTGTCGTAATTGATCCTTATCGTTTCTTGTACATCTCGTTCTACCGGAGTGCTTGCATGTACTTCTTGCCCATTGCAACCCTTTTCGCATGTCTTTCAACCTACAAGGTTCTAGTAATGTTCCTTGTTCCTCTTTTCTAACAGAGTGTTTCAACTTTGTTCATCTTCATTGCATTCTTTCTTTCAATTTGTTCAACCTCTCAAGGTTCATTCGTTTCACTCGTTTGTCAAAGAAGCAACTTAGTTTTACCTCCTCTCTTCCTCTTCCATTTCCCGCTGATGCCATCCTAGATCTCGGGACGAGATCCTCTCATAGTGGTGGAGTGTTGTGACGCCCCGAGACCAATGCGCCAGGTGTCTTCCAGTTTTTCACTGTTGTTGCCTTGTCTGTCGCTTGCGTGTTGCATCTTGCCATGTCATCATGTGCATTGCATCATCATGTTTTCAAAACTTGCATTCGTCCGGGTTCTCCAAGTTCTCCCCGTTGTCCGTTCTGAGCCCCGACACGCTTGCACGTGCCCGCGGCACGTCCAAAATATTATTTTATAAGTGGCCGGAAAATGTTCTTGGAATGGGTCGAAAGTTGCCATGCGGTGTTGTTATGTTGTCAGTAGGTCGCCTGCCAAATTTCATCGCATTCGGAGTCCGTTTGACGCCTCAATGGATAACTATAGCGGCAATATAGTCGGTCAAACGTCGGACGTTTTCGGTCTCTGGAAACAGGTGTCGGGCTGCCCATCTTCCTCTCTTCTCAGCCCACCGGTCCACTTGCACAGCCCATCTACCTACCGCCAGGCCCAATCTAACCTCTCTCGTCAGCCCGCGGCCCTCTTCGCGCGCGCGTCCGAAAACTCCCCCGAACCCGACCTCGGTAGCTGTCACTGTTGGACTTAGATCATCCCCAAACATCTACAAAACATCTCCGTTTTTCTTTTTGGACTCCCTAGCCCATTTATTCCGGACCGCCCGATCGCGATCGAAGGATCCAGATCATCCCCCCTTTTGTATATATATAGTCCCATAGCCCATCTTTAGACCCAAACCCTAAAATCTAGGACATTTGTCCCTTACCCTGCCGCCACCGCATCTTCATCGAGATCCATCCCGAGCCAACCCGCGCCTCCTTCCCCTGCTCGATTTCGCCACCAAACCAACCAGCCTCCTCTCCCTCGATCCACCCATTCCCGCAGTTCCTACCCACCGCTTCCAGATCGAGCAAGCTCGATCTCCAGCAACAGCGCCCGAGCGCCTCCTCCTTCCTTCTGTGGTCCGGCAACCGAGCCGAAGCTCAGGCAAATGTCCTCCGCCATGCCCTCTTCTTCTCCTCGTTCCTACACCTCTGCTTCACTGGAGACCGGCCCCGTCGCCTGCCCAAGTCCAATCAGAGGCCAGGGATCCTCGCGCATGAAGCCACCGCCTCGTCCCTGCTCCAGAGGAGGACGAGAAGCGCCCATGCCGATTGACTGCGTCGCCCCGAGCACCAGTGTTCCAAGGCCGGCCCTTCTGTAGCTCTCCAACGCCCACCATGTACTTCCTTCACCGTCCTCCCGCCGGAGAGCTCCACCAGCAGCGCCGCCAGGCCTCTGGTCCCTTCCCTTTCCTTTTCCTTGCCGAAGCTCTCCCTCTCATGTCGCTCAGCTCTCTCTCCCTTTTGTATTTTCATGGACAGGGGATCAAGC
Source organism: Triticum aestivum (assembly GCF_018294505.1). NCBI lineage: Eukaryota > Viridiplantae > Streptophyta > Magnoliopsida > Poales > Poaceae > Triticum > Triticum aestivum. The sequence continues at coordinate 315,492,126 of NC_057809.1, read as the reverse complement.
CGCCACCTGTTGTCTTGTCCTCTCCCATGCGATGCCGCCCCAAGCGCTAGACGCCCGGATCCGCTCCCCTTGCCGGTTTTGCGCCGTCCCCGACCTCCCCTGCTTCTGCTTCGAGCAGGAGGATTCGCTCGCAGCGCCTCCCCGCTCCTGTTGACCGCGAGCCTCGTCAGCGCCTCTTGCCTCGCTCGTGGACTGGCCTCCAGGCCGCTGCTGCTTTTCCCCGCTTTGGCCCAGCTAGGCCTCGCTGGCCCAATGTGAGGCCACACCCCAGCGCCCCACCTTTTTGTTTTTTTCTCCTGTTGGCCAGCCTGTTGTTCCGGCCTGTATAGTTTTTTTAGGCTCTGGGAATTTCTGTATTTATCCTGAGTCTGCCTGTTTTTTTCAGAAAACCCCCTAAGTTTCATGCATATCCTAACTCACCAACCATGCATCACATGTAAAAACATTATATATGTAAAATGCCTCGAATTTTATCTAGTTTAATAATTTTCAAATTTCATCCATGTTTAAAATATTGTTTGTTTAAATTTTCTCTAATGCCATGTTAAAATGCTTTAATTCATAACTAATTAACCGTAGCTCCAAATTTAATAAACTTTATATGTAAATGGGGTAGAAAAATGCCTAGTTTAACATGGTGTACTTACTTTGCATGTTTAACAACTCTAAAATATGCTTTAGGTCAGAACAATACCAAATCTAATATTTGCATATGACAATTTTTCCGGTCTTGTTGTTTGTTGTTCCGGCCTCATTTAAACTTGTCTAGATAGGTACTTTTCATATGCTTCACCTCTTGCCATGTTAATAACATTTAATATTGTTGGGTACATAAACGAGAGTGAACTAAATGTTTGAATGTGTTATTTTCTTCAATATGCAACTCATTGCATATTGAGCTCCACTTAATTTGTAGGATTGTTTGTGCATATTGCCATGGCATGCCTCTTTAAACCGGACATGCATCATACATGGTTGTGCATCATGCCATGTTTATGTGATGGTTGTTTACAATGTTGTTTGCTTCTTTCCGGTGTTGCTTCTTCGAGTTAGTTCCGATAACATCGCATTTGGGAGGATCCGTTCGACTACGTCCGTTTGTCTTATTCATGGACTCGTTCTTCTTCCTTGCGGGACCTCAAGCAAGATGACCATACCCTCGAAATCACTTCTATCTTTGCTTGCTAGTTGCTCGCTCTATTGCTATGCCGCGATACCTACCACTTGCTATATCATGCCTCCCATATTGCCATGCACTACAAAAAAGACACATCCGTGACATTTTGGGCCGAACGAAATTTTTTTTGTCATACATATGACACTTCTATGACGATAATTGTGACAAAACCCGGTATCATCATAGATGTGGTGGGCTCCTACTTCTATGACAAAAAATCATGACAGAAAATGGGCTTTTCTTCCTGGGCGGGCCGGAGGCGCAGCTGCATGACATTCTTTGGGCCGTCCATGACGGAAAAAACCGTGGTAGAAGCGAGGGGGAGGAAAATTTTGGAGAGTTCCTGGTTACGGTGGGAGGTCGGGGGCGGAGCGATGCGCGTTTCTCTCGTACACGTACGTGCGTGTGTGCGAGGCGTTGGCTCTAACTGAACCCGAGCGAGGCGTTGGGCTCTAACTGAACCCGAGCGATTGCACTGCAGGCTACACGTTACTGAACCTGAGCGATCGATCGATGGCTGTTAACTGAACCCGATCGAGCGATTCCGTGGCTACTGCTGCTAACTGAAGCCGA
>NC_057809.1:315487274-315490060 GCF_018294505.1 Triticum aestivum | reverse complement strand
CTGGATGAACAAGACCCCGTGGTGTGGTGGAGGGGTGCCCGTGGAGGGGTGGATGAACAGGACCCCGTGGTGTGGAGGGCAGGATGAACAGTAGACAGTGGAGGGGTGCCCGTGGAGGGGTGGTTGAACAGGACCCCGTGGTGTGGAGGGCTGCATGAACTGTAGACGGTGGAGAGGTGGTTGAACAGTAGCCGGTGGAGTAGCGCACGGTGGAGGCTGGATGAATAGGAGCCCGTGGAGGCTAGAGGAGGTCGACGGTAGATGAACAGTAGCTCGTGGAGGCTGGAGGGGGTCGACCGTGGAGATGAACAGTATCTCGTGGAGTCCCGTTTTGCGGTACGCCACACCCCTCTTGATGAACAGGACCCCCGTTTTGACCGCAGCGCTCCAACACAAGTCCATTTCCTCCATTTTGCGGTACGCCACACCCCTCCTGATCAACAGGACCCCCGTTCCGACCGTAGGAGGTCCGTTTCCTCCGTTTTGTGGTACGCCACACCCCTCCCGATCAACAGGACCCCTGTTTCAACCGTAGGAGGTCCGTTTCCTCCGTTGTGTGGTACGCCAGGCCACATTTCCATCGCCTCTTCCGTCCAAGCCCTCCCGATGAACACGACCATGCATTCTATTCCGACCCATGAACACGACAACGATGTTGTTTCTCCGTTCCGACCCAGCCATGTACACGAGCCCTCGCCGTACGTATGCGCGAGTGGGTGTTCGAGACCCCGCCCGTATGTACACATACGTGGCCGTATTTTCTTTCTTGCACCCTGGCCGCCTCTACTACGACACGTGCGCGCCTCTACATCCACCAGTATATATGTACGTACACGTTGGCGACCAGAATGACAACGCTACGTACGCTTCGACCAGGTGGGTCCCGACTGTCAGGCACTTCCTTGCCTGCGAAGATGTAGCTGGTGGGTCCTAGCAGTCAGGGGGGCGAAATACGGTGGCCCGTCCGGTGGGTCCCCACTGTCAGGTGGAGGAATAATTATTTTGCACGTAATAAGGAGGCACTTCCTTGCTGCGGCCGTGGACCCAGCTATCAGCCTCTCCACGTACAGTCCATGTCCGATGGAAGTCGTTCCTTGACCACGTTGACCATGCGGCCCCGAGAGCACCAGGGCGGTGGACGACGGCGAGGCCTAGGAAGGGGACAACACGGAGCCGGGGAAGACGCGACAGTGGATGCCCACGCATAGAGGAGTACGAGGGTTCACTGGTTCGCTGCGCTGTGAGGCTGCCGTCGCCACAGAATAACAGGGGGTGTGGGTGAGTAGATGGATGGCCTGGCCAGCGGTGGGAGTAGTAGGGGCGGTGAGGCCTCCGCCGCATCGTAGCCGGCCATGGGAGGCAGGAGCACGATGCACGACCGGCGCTGGTTTAGGCGGCTGGAGCAAGAAGACTAGAGGTTGAAGAAGCCCTACGACCGTTGGATGGACATCGTACGGTCACTCGAGCTAGAATCGTGCATATTGACTTAGTTGACAAAGCCCTCCGTCCCCGTCAACTTAGTAGGCGCACAAGTCAGCCTCCCAGCAAGGTGGGTCCCAGCTAGCCGAGGGAGTATTCATTTTTTGTGCGTAATAAGGAGGCACTTCCGGTGGGTCCGAGCTGATAGTGGGGGGAACGTTTTTTTTCGCGAAATACGGTGGCCCGTCCGGTGGGTCCCAGCAGTCAGGGGGAAACGATTTTTTTTCGCAAAATACTGGTGGCCCGTCCGGTGGGTCCCTGCTGTTAGGTGGAGGAATATTTATTTTCCGCGTAATAAGGAGGCACTTCTTTGCAGCTGCCGGGGACCCAGCTATCAGCCTCCCCACGTACAGTATTCTTCCGATGGAATTCGGTCATTGACCACATTGACCACGGTGCGCCGATGGCACCACGGCGGTGGACAACGGCGAGGCATAGGAAGGGGACGACGCGGAGCCGGGGAAGACACGGCAGTGGATGCCCATGCGGAGAGGAGTACGAGGGTTCACTGGTTCGGTTGTGCTGCCATCGCCGCAGAATAACAGGGGGTGTGGGTGAGTGGAGTGGAGAGATGGCCTGGCCAGCGGTCGGAGTAGTATGGGGGCAGTGAGGCCTCTGCGGCAGCACAGCCGGCCATGGGAGGCAGGAGCAGGCGGCACGACCGGCGCTGGTTTGGGCGGCTGGAGCAAGAAGACCAGAGGTTGAAGAAGCACTACGGCCGTTGGATGGACATCGTATGGTCAGTCGAGCTAGAATCGTGCATATTGACTAAGTTGACAAAGCCCTTCATCCCCATCAACTTAGTAGGCCCACTATACCGGGTCCCAACTAGCAGGGGGAGTATTCATTTTTTTGTGCGTAATAAGGAGGCACTTCCTTGCGTGCGAAGATATAGCTGGTGGGTCCGAGCTATCAGCGGCGGTAATGTTTTTTTTCGTGAAATACAGAGGCCGTTTCGGTGGGTCCCAGATGTCAGGTGGAGGAAATCATTATTTTGCGCATAATATGGAGGTATTTCCTTGCGTGCGGCCGTGGACCCAGCTGTCAGCCTCTCCATGTATAGTCCACTTCAGATGCATGTCAGTCGTTGACCACGCTGACCACGCCACGCCGAGAGCACCAGGGCGGTGGACAACGGCGAGGCCTAGGAAGGCAACGACACAGAGGCAGGAAATACTCAGCCGTTGTTTTAGTTTCCCACGCGGAGGGGAATACGACTGTACGAGGGTTTACTGGTTCGTCTGCCATCGCTGGAGAATAACAACAGGTGTGGGTGAGTAGAGGGATGGCTAGGCCAGCGATGGAGT
>NC_057809.1:315470780-315486878 GCF_018294505.1 Triticum aestivum | reverse complement strand
AGAGCAGAGATTGAAGAAGAACGACGGCCGTTGGATGGACATCCAACAGTATACAGGCCATCTGTGGAAAGCCTCAAATCTGTGGAAAACAACATACAACCCATTTGCCATTATTTCAAATAATTTATAGCCCATTTGCTAATTCTTATAGGTTTTTTTGGAGCCCATATTCTTTATGTTAGCATTACAGCCCATATTGTGGCCACGGTTAAAAAATTATATGACATTTTGCATATGTCGGTGCGGTCTAAACTGTTTTTAATCCCGAAATTTCGAGTCACATTTAGACTGATTTAAAAAATAAATATATATCAATATAAAATCCAATAAATTGTCCACGCATAAAAATCAATGCAATTTAAAATCTCGAAATGAAAAAAAGATATTTGAAAATAATTGTCGGTTTGATGTGTTTTAAAAATGTACAACCCATTTCTCATTACTGATAGGCCATTTTCTCAGCCAGCCGAATGAAGCTCTCCTCGTCTTGAAAGATTTGGAGCCCAACAGGACTGATAAAGCGACTTATTTGACAAATCACAAAAAAAGAAAAGGCTGTCTAGACAGGCCAGAGTGTCCCGCACAGCCCAATTGACACCCTGCTTCCGTCTCAAAATCAAATTAGATAAATGCCACTCCAATTATGGCGATTCATAAAAATGCCACTCCAATTTCCAAACTTTGAAAAATGTCACTGCAATTTTTGCAAACTGTGAAAAACGCCACTGCAGTTTGCAAACTTTGAAAAACGCCACTCCAAAGGTCACGTGCAACAAGTGCCAACAGAAGGGTCACTATGCCAACAAATGCTTCAACCAGAGGCATCTCCCTCCTCCTTTGAGATCGGCAAGTACAGCTGTGGTCAAGCATAACCCCAAGTACGCCAAGGTCAACATGGTGAATACAGCTCAGGCAGAGGACTCGTCAGATGTCATCATGGGTAACCTTCCTGTTAACGATGTTCCTGCAAAAGTACTTTTTAACACTGGTGCATCACATTGTTTCATCTCGAAACCTTTTACATCTAAGCATGGGTGGTATTCTCAAGTTTTGCATAAACCGTTAGCGGTTGTCTCTCCGGGTAGATGTTTGCTCGCAAACTACGAGATTCCAGATATTTCTATCATGATGGGCGATTTTAAGTTTCTGGCTTCTCTAATGGTCCTTGGTAACTCGGATATTGATCTTATTCTTGGAATGGACTGGCTTTCTAAGCACAAGGCTCAGCTTGATTGTGCAGCCAGGCAGATTCAATTGACTCATTCGTCTGAGGATGTAATTGTCTTTGCCACTCGGGATAATACCATCCGCCTGTTTTCTCTCAATGAGAAGGGTGAACTCGATGCCATCTCGCAAATCCCAGTCGTTTGTGAATATCAAGATGTCTTTCTAGAAGAGCTTCCAGGAATGCCTCTGCACCGGCCAGTTGAATTCGTCACCGATCTTGAGCCTGGCACGGAACCGGTTTGCAAACGTCCTTACAAGCTCGGACCTGAAGAGTTGAAGGAGCTGAAGAAGCAACTCGACATTCAAGAGTGAATGGGTCTCATCCGACCTAGCTCTTCTCCGTGGGGTTTTGGAGTACTTTTTGTGAAGAAGAAGGATGGAACGGACCGACTTTGTGTTGACTACCATCCATTGAACAAGAAGACTATCAAGAACAAGTACCCACTTCCCAACATCAACGAGCTGTTCAAACAACTCAAAGGTGCCCAAGTATTCTCCAAGCTTGATCTCCGTATGGGCTATCAGGAGATTCGAATCCGTGAGCAAGATATTCCCAAGACGGCTTTCAGAACAAGCTATGGTTCATATGAATACACTATCATGTCTTTTGGCCTCGTCAACGCTCCTTCAACTTTCTCTCGCATGATGAACTTCATCTTCAACGCCTACACAAATGACTTCGTTTTGGTCTTTCTCGATGACATTCTGGTCTTTTCGAAGAACAAGGAAGATCATGCCAAGCACTTGCGTTTGGTTCTCGATAAGCTCAGGGAACATCAGTTCTACGCCAAGTTCTCAAAGTGCGAGTTCTGGCTCGATGAGGTTCTCTATCTTGGGCATATCATATCTGCCAAGGGCATTGCGGTGAATCCTGAGAAGGTGTCTGCAATTTGAATTGGGAACCACCTCAGAACGTGAAGCAACTCCGTAGCTTCCTCGGTCTCGCAAGCTACTGTCGAAGGTTCGTGGAGAACTTTTCAAAGATCGCGAAGCCTCTTTCAAACCTTCTCCAGAAGCACGTCAAGTACGTTTGGTCTTCGGAATGTGACATCGCTCTCAACACTTTGAAAGAGAAATTGGTCACTGCTCCAGTTTTGACTCCTCCTGATGAATCCAAACCATTCGAGGTCTTCTGCGATGCCTCTCTTCAAGGTCTTGGTGCAGTGTTGATGCAAGAGAATAAAGTTGTAGCTTATACGTCTCGCCAGTTGAAGCCCAACGAGAAGAACTACCCCACTCATGACCTCGAGTTGGCGGCAGTTGTGCATGCACTTTTGACTTGGAGACATCTCTTGTTGGGAAGAAAAGTGGACATCTTCACTGACCACAAGAGTCTCAAGTACATCTTCACTCAGCCTAATCTCAACCTCAGGCAGACTCGTTGGGTCGAAATGATTCAAGAGTATAATCCGAGTATCAAGTATACTCCAGGCAAGGCCAATGTGATTGCTGACGCTTTGAGCAGGAAGGCTTACTGCAACAGTCTGATTCTCAAGCCTTACCAACCCGAGCTTTGTGAAGCTTTCCGCAAACTCAATTTGCAAGTTGTTCCTTAAGGTTTCCTCTCCAACCTTCAAGTCTATCCTACCTTGGAAGACCAGATTCGCGACGCTCAACTTCTTGATGCTATGGTGAAGAAGGTGAATATTGGGATTACCAAGAGTCAACCCAAGTACAAGTGCTACCGCCTTGATGACAAGGATACTCTCTTCTTCGAGGATCGTATTGTTGTGCCCAAAGGTGACCTTCGTAAAGTGATCATGAATGAGGCTAACAATTCACTCCTCTCCATCCACCCTGGGAGTACGAAGATGTATCAGGACCTCAAGCAGGCTTATTGGTGGACTCGAATGAAGCGAGAGATTTCTAAGTTCGTGAATGAGTGTGATGTCTGCAGAAGAGTGAAGGCAGAACACCAAAGGCCAGCTGGTCTCCTCCAACCTCTTGCCATTCCAGAATGGAAGTTTGACCACATTGAGATGGACTTCGTGACTGGGTTTCCCAAGTACAAGCGTGGCAATGATGCTATATTCGTTGTCATCGACAAACTCACTAAAGTGGCTCACTTTCTGCCTATCAAAGAGTCAATCACTGCAGCTCAATTGGCGGAGCTCTATACCTCTCGGATTGTCTCTCTGCACGGTATTCCACAGGTGATCTCTTCAGACCGTGGCAACATCTTTACCTCCAAGGTTTGGGATTCTTTTTAGAAGGGCATGGGCACCAACATCTGCTTCAGCACGGCTTTCCATCCTCAAACTAGCGGTCAAGTCGAGCGTCTCAATTAGATTCTTGAAGATATGCTCAGGGCTTGTGTGATCTCCTTCGGCATGAAGTGGGAAGATTGTCTTCCATATGCCGAATTCTTCTACAACAACAGTTTTCAAGCAAGTTCGGGCAAGGCCCCATTCGAAATTCTGCCTGGCAGGAAGTGTCGTACCCCTCTCAACTGGTCTGAAACCGGTGAACGTCAGCTTCTTGGAAATGACTTAATCACAGAGGCAGAGGAAATGTGCAAAGTCATTCGTGATAACCTCAAAGCAGCGCAATCGCGCCAGAAGAGCTACTATGATAGTAAGCACTTCGATTTGGCTTTGGAGATCGGAGATCATGTCTACCTCCGCGTCTGTCCAATGAAAGGTACTCGTCGCTTCGGTATCAAAGGGAAGCTTGCCCCTAGATATGTGGGTCCTTTCAAGATCGTCAGCAAGAGAGGCGACCTCGCCTATCAACTCGAGCTTCCTTCAAACTTTGCAAATGTGCACGACGTGTTCCATGTCTCTCAGCTCCGCAAGTGCTTCAAAACTCCTGACCGCACCGTCAACTTCGAAGACATTGATCTCCAAGAAGATCTCTCTTATCGTGAGCACCCCGTTGCTATTCTTGATGAGAATGAACGCAAGACTTGTAATAAGTCAATCAAATTCCTCAAAGTCAAGTGGTCACATCATTCCGACCGTGAAGCCACCTGGGAACGCGAGGATCACCTCCGTTCTGAGTACCCGGCGTTCTTCCAGTCCTAGCTCTCGGGACGAGATCCTTTTGTAGTGGTGGAGTGTTGTAACACCCCGGATGTAATTTACCTAATATGTACTCCAACTCTTGCCGTTTCCGGCGCTAAGTTATTTTATTTTCTCGGGTTTGGGTTTTTGTCTCCATGTGTTGTTGTCATTGTCACGCATCTCATATCATGTCATCATGAGCATTGCATTTGCATACGTGTTCGTCTCATGCATCCGAGCATTTTTTTCCGTTGTCCGTTTTGCATTCCGGTGCTCCTATCTTCTCCGGTGGTCCTTTCTACCTTCCTTTCATGTGTGGGGGCTAAACATTTCCGGATTGGACTGAGACTTGCCAAGCGGCCTTGGTTTACTACCGGTAGACCGCCTGTCATGTTTTGTACCATTTGGACTTCGTTTGATGCTCCAATGGTTAACCGAGGGACCGAGAAGGCCTCGTGTGTGTTGCAGCCCAACACCCCTTCAATTTGTCCCAAAACCCACCAAAACCTTCTCCATCATCTAGAGCGTTTGATCACGATTGCGTGGCCGAAAACCGCACCTCATTTGGACTCTCCTAGCTTCTCCTATGCCTATATAAAGGCCCCCCTCCGAAATTCACGGGTCTCCCCTCCCCCCTAAACCCTAGATCCACTCCTCCGCGTGGCCGGACATGTCCGCAGGCCGCCGGACACGTCCGCCTCTCGCTCGGACAACCCACACGCTGCCACGCGTCCCAGCCGGCGCCCCACTTCGCCGCGAACCGTGCCGGCCGGCGAAGCCCGCCGTGGGCCCTCCCCGACGCCGTCCGGGCCCGAGGCTCCTCGCGCCGCGCCGCCCCTCTTTCCCAGCTCCGGCGCCCGAGCCACCGCACCGCCGCTGACCTCCGCCCACTCCGGCCGCCGCGGCCATCACCGCCATCCGCGCCTCGCCGCCTTACTCCTCCTCCTCCGCGGCAGCCGCACCTCCCCGCCGCCCTCTCCGGCTCGGATCCGGCGGGATCCGGCGCCCCGACCTCGCCGGCCCTCTTCTCTGACCTCCGGCGACCCTCCGGCGAACTCCGAGCTCTGTGCGCTACAGTAACTCCGGCGAGATCCCGATCTGGATCTGAGATCTAAATCCCGAGGGTTGACTTTCTCCCGAAACCCTAATTATTTTGCACTGTTCATCGTGCCGTAACTTTGCATCTGTAGATCCGTTTTGGGCGTGTAGCATATTATAATGTTCGTCTCAGAGAGTACATCATTTCATATCATTGCATCATTTTCATTTGAGCTCATCTTGATGACCGAACTGCTGTTGGAAGAGTGCTATTTGAGTTAATTCTCAGATCTGCTGCACGAAATAGCTATTTGTCATTTTTGCCATGATTATTGTGCATGATATGCCCCTGAGCTCTACATGTGTTTTGTTATATGCTTTGCCATCTTTCCAGAGGTGCTATCCATGTATTTTTGTGATATGTGTGGTGACTAGCACAAGTTTGCCAAGTAGTGCATTCGTTAATGCTGATTTCAGGGACTTTGCAATTCCACTACGTCCTTGATCTGTTTTTATCAATATGCCATATGTTCATGTTGTTTCCTAGTGATACGTGCCTCTTTTGAGGATGATCAGTAAGGATGATTTGTTAATCTTGTAGTGCTATATCCATCCATGTCTTTGTTTGAAATTATGGTGCACCCTAGCTTGAGTCAATCGAGCTCTACTTTTGCTATTTCGTGAAACTGGGCAGATTGTCTACTTGTTAGCGATTTTGCCGAGGATGTTGTTCTTGATCCGTGCATGCTATGTTTTTGTTCTTTCCATGTCTAGCTTATACAATGTGTACTCTAGTTGGGTGTATGCTTATATTGTCTTGCCTTGCTCTGTAGCGAGTGCATCGAGCTCGTAAACATGCCTACTTGCTATCATATTTGCATGCTCCTGTTTTTCACCAAGTCTGAGATCTGATTATGTTTTTGCCATGTTCACATGCTTGCAATTGTATTTTCTGATCCCTTTTGGCTCGAGGTCACTAAGGGACTTTTGTTAAGCTCTTTGACTAGCTCCATTCCATGCTTTACTTTGCCATGTTAATTTCCTGTAGCATATAGTTTTCGTGCTCCAAAGTGTGCTACCTGATCTGAAATTCCAGGCTTGTGTTAATTTCACTAAGTCTGAAACCTGTTTACCAATTGCTCTTTTGCCATGCTTGTTTGAACCTGTTAATGGATGAATTGGCCATAGCTCAGTGTTCATCTTTTGTTAAGATTTATGAGTGGATCCCTGCCATGTATTTTTTTGCCATGTTTGAGTGTTTTAGCATAATTAACTTGTGGCATTTAGATGGCTACTTGCTGTTTATCGCAGACCGGTGCCATATTTGTTTTGCTTGCCATTTCCAAATCGTGCCTCCGATTCCGATGTTCTTTATATCGATTTCAACCAAAATCACCTCAGCTTTCCAGTGGCACATTTGGATTTCCATGTTGAGGCCAGGTTCAATCATTCCTTGTCAAATCTTGCTTATGCATCACATATCGCATCCCGCATAGCATACCATGTTTGCATCATGTTGTTTGGGCTTTGCACGTGGTTGATTGTGTTCCTTTTGCTTGTTTGTCTTGTTTGGGTAGAGCCGGGAGACGAGTTCACTAACGAGGAGCCCGTTGAGTTTTCTTTTGAGGATCCAGTCAACTCTGACAACTTTGCAGGCAATATGATCATACCCTCGAAATCACTTCTATCTTTGCTTTGCTAGATGCTCGCTCTTTTGCTATGCCTATGCTACGATGCCTACCACTTTATTATCATGCCTCCCAAATTGCCATGTCAAACCTCTAACCCGTCATGTCCTAGCAAACCGTTGATTGGCTATGTTACCGCTTTGCTCAGCCCCTCTTATAGCGTTGCTAGTTGCAGGTGAAGATTGGAGATCGTTCCTTGTTGGAACATTATTTTTCTTGTTGGGTTATCATTATATTATCTTGTTATCTTAATGCATCTATATACTTGGTAAAGGGTGGAAGGCTCGGCCTTTTGCCTAGTGTTTAGTTCCACTCTTGCCGCCCTAGTTTCCGTCATATCGTTGTTATGTTCCCGGATTTTGCGTTCCTTACACGGTTGGGTAATAATGGGAACCCCTTGATAGTTCATCTTGAATAAAACTCTTCCAGCAATGCCCAACCTTGGTTTTACCATTTGCCACCTAGTATTTTTTCCCTTGGGTTTCCGGAGCCCAAGGGTCATCTTATTTAAACCCCCCCCCCGGGCCAGTGCTCTTCTGAGTGCTGGTCCACCTCGTCAGCCGCCGGTGGCCACCAGGGGCAACTCTGGGCTGGCCTACCGGAAGTTTAGACAATCTGAGTGTGCCCCGAGAACGAGATATGTGCAGATCCTATCGGGATTTGTCGGCACATTCGGGCGGTGTTGCTGGATTTGTTTTAACTTGTCGAAGTTGTCTTGTAGAACCGGGATACCGAGTCTGATCGGAATGTCTCGGGAGAAGGTATATCCTTCGTTGACCGTGAGAGCTTGTCATGGGCTAAGTTGGGACTCCCTTGCAGGGATTTGAACTTTCGAAAGCCGTGCCCGCGGTTATGGGCAGATGGGAATTTGTTAATATACGGTTGTAGATAACTTGAACTTTAACTTAATTAAAATGAATCAACTGAGTGTGTTACCGTGATGGTCTCTTCTCGGCGGAGTCCGGGAAGTGAACACGGTGTTGGAGTAATGTTTGCTGTTGGGTGTTCTATAGTTATTCGTTCGTGCATTGCCTTCTCTTCTCGCTCTCTTGCGAACAGGTTAGCCACCATATATGCTAGTCGCTTGCTGCAGCTCCACATATTACCTTGCCTTACCTATAAGCTTAAATAGTCTTGATCGCGAGGGTGCGAGATTGCTGAGTCCCCGTGGATCACAAATTACTTCCAAACCAGATGCAGGGCCCGATGACTCCGTTCCAGATGATGCGCTTGAGCTCAAGTGGGAGTTCGACGAAGACTCACGCCGTTACTATGTGTCTTTCCCTAATGATCAGTAGTGGTGCCCATTTGGGGCGATCGGGACCGTGTCGCATGTTGGGTTGATCTTTTATTTTGGTACCGTAGTCGGACCATGAGTGATTGGATGATGTAATGCTATTTATGTACTTTGTTTGACGTGGCGAGTGTAAGCCAACTATGTATCTTTCCCCTTATTATGTATTACATGGGATGTTGTGAAGATTACCTTACTTGCGAAATTGCTTTCAATGCGGTTATGCCTCTAAGTCGTGCTTCGACACGTAGGAGATATAGCCGCATCAAGGGCGTTACACGCCACCTCGGGGAAACTTGAGGGCTGGTTTTAGTTGTACGGAGCGCTCATCCGGTGTTGCCCTAAGAACGAGGTATTTGCAGCTCCTATAAGGATGTCGGCACATCGGGCGGTCTTGCTGGTCTTGTTTTAGCATTGTCGAAATGTCTTGTAACCGGTATACCGAGTCTGATCGGGTCTTCCTGGGAGAATGAATATCCTTCCTTGACCGTGAGAGCTTGTGATGGGCTAAGTTGGGACACCCCTGCAGGGTTTGAATTTTCGAAAGTCGTGCCCATGGTTATGGGCATATGGGAATTTTTTAATATCCGGTTGTAGAGAACTTGAAACTTAACTTGATTAAAATGCATCAACCGCGTGTGTAGCCGTGATGGTCTCTTTTCGGCGGAGTCCGGGAAGTGAACACGGTTCTTGTGTCATGCTTGAACGTAAGTAGACTCAGGATCACTTCTTGATCACTTCTAGTTCATGACCGTTGCATTGCTTCTCTTCTTGCTCTTATTTGCGTATGTTAGCCACCATATATGCTTAGTGCTTGTTGTAGCTCCACCTCACTACCCTTTCCTACCCATAAGCTCTAATAGTCTTGATCTCGCGCGTGTGAGATTGCTGAGTCCTCGTGGCTCACAGATACTTCCAAACAGTTGCAGGTGCCGATGATACCAGTGCAGGTGACGCAACCAAGCTCAAGTGGCCATTCGATGAAGATCTTGATCGATGTTTTATGTCTTTTCCGGTTGATCGGTAGTGGAGCCTAGTTGGGACGATCGGGGAACTAGCATTTGGGGTTGTCTTCTTTTATTTTGGTTCCGTAGTCTGACCTTGATTGTATTTTGGATGATGTATGGATTATTCATGTATTCTGAGAAGTGGCGATTGTAAGCCAACTTTTTATCCCATTCTTATTCATTACATGGGATTGTGTGAAGATTACCCCTCTTGCGACAAACCTACCATGCGGCTATGCCTCTAAGTCGTGCCCTAACATGTGGGAGATATAGCCGCATCGTGGGTGTTACAAGTTGGTAATCAGAGCCATCCCCGACTTAGGAGCCCCCTGCTTGATTGAATCACTGACATTGTTGAGTCTAGAACAAAATGTTTTGAGTCTTAGGATTATATATATCGGAGAGCGGGAATCTTTTTACTCCTCAGTCCCTTCGTCGCTCTGGTGAGGCCTCCTGGCGTAGAAGTTTTGAGACTTCTCTCCTCAAATTTCACGAAATTTTTTTAGGATCACGCGGGTATCTCGGAATCGTTCCGATGGTTTTTTGACGAGAACATTGTTGTTGGTGCCTCCTGACATTTAGGGGTTGTGGCAGTGTCCCGGGGAGTTGAGCTCCGAGGTTTTGTCGTCACAATTTTATCGTTGCAGTTCTGGAATACCTGAGTTCGTCGACATCGAAAATCTCTTTTATGCAGTTGTTGGTGAGATAACCTCGACGCCACCCAGTACTGGGCGGGAGTTCGGGAGTATTGCCATAACTCGTATAACGGATGCTTTTCGAAGGTTGAGGTAAATGATTTCCGAAGGTTTCTTGGTTATGTGTTGAAGGATGGATACAGCTGGATGTAGGAATTGCTAGTTTTGGGTGAGATACTGTGCTTCCCCTATATCCCCAACACCTGATTGCATAACCAGAAAGTTTTGGGAGTTTATAAGTGGTAATTCAAGTATCTCATAGGATAGCTTTTCAACAGACACATGATACGATATGGGATCTATCATATGTTTGTTTCGGCTTATCCTGTAAGCCAATCCTTTGTTTTGTTTTGGTTTGTGGTATTCGAGTTGCTTCGAAGTCAAATCTTGATTCCATACCTCTCATAAGCGGTGTTCTCATATTCCTATGTGGATACTAATCCTTCTTGATCGTCGAGGTTGTCATGTCAATTCTTTCCAACCAGCGTGTTTCTCTTCAAGTGGATCCGATCATTTCAACATCCCCAAGATCACCTCTTGGTTTTCGCAATGTTGTTCGTTTCATCTGTCCCCAAGTTGCCTTTGTTTTCCTGCCCACCCACCCCTTTTTCTTCAAGGACTCAGATTTCTGAATCAAGTATCCATTTTATTCATGTGAAGTCTCTTCATTCCTTTCTTTCAATATTCGTATCTGGTGATTCTCATGAATATTCTAAGGGAGCTTTGATTTTATCATTCTTCGTTCTCCTTTCTTCTCCGGTGGATTCAATTCAAGCTTTCAGTGTTGATCATATTCCTTTTCCTTGTGTCAAATGCTTTCTCATGCCGGTGCACCTCTTAATCATCCACTTCTCGCTATTCTTTTGTTCCGGAGTGCTGAAGATCTCTCAGAAAATTCGTGTTTCCATTGTTAATTTGCTTAAGCTATCTCGAGGTTGTTATCTCATTCAAGTCATTTAATTCAACTAGTGCAACCTCCCCTTTAAAGCATTCAATGATGTATCTTTTGAGTGGGCCCTAACCCACAGGTATTTTCCCAGGATCTTACCTGACTCTTTTTCTCTTTTCCCGGAGTTATTCTCTAATTCATTTCAAAGTTTGACGTAAGAATGGATTATCATCAAGATCTTTCAAGTTCTTTTCATCGTTGGTTCAACTTTTCTAATTTTCATCCTGGTGTATCTCAACAATTCATGGTGGTGTTTCTCGTCGTCATTCTTGGGTTTGTGAAGACCAAAGAAGAGTTTCTCTTAAATCTTGCCCCATTGTCTTCAAGATTCGTGATTCTAGCTTGGTGCCATCGTCTCATAATTGGTTTCGATTGTGAGAATTCTTTTCAACCATCCGGAGCAATTCAGGAGTCTTTTCAGTTTGATTCTCCGGAGGCCACCATTTCAGAAGATTTATTCATTCCAACTTTCAACTCTCGTTCTCAAAATCTTACCGGTGCTTCACCCAAGTATTCGTTAATCAGTTCAAGATCTCTTCTTTATGTTGTATCTAAATTCCCTCAAGTATTTTCATTCATTCTCTAATTCTTCCCGGTGTTTCTTTATCTTTTCTTCATTCATTTTCAATTCTTATGGTGGTTCATTAAAGATTTCTCTTCCTTCGTTATCATATCAATTCATTCGTTCTTTCCAAATCCTATCGGTGGTTCGTTGAAGACCTTCCTCAAGTTTGGCTATATCTTTTCAATATTTTCAAGAAGAATAAGTAGTATGCCAAATCCGTTGCTTGTCATCAAGTTAAGTTGATGAAGGATAAACATACAGTAAATCTTATTCTTGTTTTCTTTGAGGTGATTCTATTCTTTTCTTCTGGAGCTCATTCATGATATCAATTCTTGGTTTCTAGTGTTTTACCTTTTCTTTTCCTGGAGTTCCAAGCTCTCTCTATTATATCATCGCGAAGATCCATCTAAATCATTGCAAGGCTTCAACCTTGTTCTTTTCATCCTTCACTTCTTTTTGGTCATTCTTTTATTACTGGAGTTCTTCATGGAGGCTCTACATGGTGGTTCATCAAGGATTTAATTCCTTCTCGAAGTGTTCATCGAGATTCTTTTCAAAGGAGCTCAAGCATTGTTCATCTTGCATTCCGAAGTGCAATTCTTTCTCACCTATCTTTTCAGGTGGTGTTATGTCGTTCTTGATAATTTTCCTTCATGTTTCACGATTCACATGTCGTCAAGAATAGGATACTTTAAATCCTTCAATCTCTTCGTTGGAATTATCTTGGCAAAGATTTCACCTAAAGCCTTCCCTAAGGAATGTTGCTGTTGTGGTGCTTCTCAATGACCCAAGCTTGCTCTCTATCCTCTTGGTGGAACAAGTTTTCATCTCTTCGATGATCTCAACCAAGCAACTGTTTCGTTAGTGGTAGAATTTCACCTCAAAATTTTTGAGACGTTTTACATAAGCCCACTACAAGCTTATTCGTTTTGTTGTTGTTTTCCAACAAGTCCGTTATAACGTTCTTGTAAGGGTGCCCTCCAAACTCATTTGTGTCAGAAGTGGGCATTTTCTTCACCATTCTTTCATTACAATGATCTATCTTCTATTCTTTATTCCGGAGGCATTGTCATGTTGCTCTTCTCTCTCATCATCTCAAGTTGTGAGGATCGTGTTCCTTTCGTGCTTATCCATTCAACCAGAGTGTCGTGCCCTCTATTCAAGTTCTCTCATCTTATCAAGTTTTGCATCCCTTGTCAACCTGAGTGCTGTCTGAAATCGTTCTTACCCATTGTGCCATTCTTTCAATAGTTCCGGAGGTAGTGTGTTGTTGATTTCATCAAGTATCCTCATCTTGTCAAGATCATGTTCGATTCCTTCCATGTATAGTCGAAGTGTTTACCAAATTATATCATTCTTTTTCCTTCTCTATCTTGTTTTAACCGGAGTGTTGTGGCTATCATTCCTCTTCTAACCGGACTCTCATCCAAGTGCTTCCATTTTGCCAAGCTCATATTCTTTACCTTCCATTTCCAACCGGAGTGTTGTCGTAATTGATCCTTATCGTTTCTTGTACATCTCGTTCTACCGGAGTGCTTGCATGTACTTCTTGCCCATTGCAACCCTTTTCGCATGTCTTTCAACCTACAAGGTTCTAGTAATGTTCCTTGTTCCTCTTTTCTAGCAGATTGTTTTAACTTTGTTCATCTTCATTGCATTCTTTCTTTCAATTTGTTCAACCTCTCAAGGTTCATTGGTTTCACTCGTTTGTCAAAGAAGCAACTTAGTTTTACCTCCTCTCTTCCTCTTCCATTTCCCTCTGATGCCATCCTAGATCTCGGGACGAGATCCTCTCATAGTGGTGGAGTGTTGTGACGCCCCGAGACCAATGCGCCAGGTGTCTTCCAGTTTTTCGCTGTTATTGCCTTGTCTGTCGCTTGCGTGTTGCATCTTGCCATGTCATCATGTGCATTGCATCATCATGTTTTCAAAACTTGCATTCGTCCGGGTTCTCCAAGTTCTCCCCGTTGTCCATTCTGAGCCCCGACACACTTGCACGCGCCCGCGGCACGTCCAAAATATTATTTTATAAGTGGCCGGAAAATGTTCTTGGAATGGGTCGAAAGTTGCCATGCGGTGTGGTTATGTTTTTCTTTTTGGACTCCCTAGCCCATTTATTCCGGACTGCCCGATCGCGATCGAAGGATCCAGATCATCCCCCCTTTTTGTATATATATAGTCCCATAGCCCATCTTTAGACCCAAACCCTAAAATCTAGGACATTTGTCCCTTACCCTGCCGCCGCCGCATCTTCATCGGGATCCCTCCTGAGCCAACCCGCGCCTCCTTCCCCTGCTCAATTTCGCCACCAAACCAACCAGCCTCCTCTTCCTCGATCCACCCATTCCCGCAGTTCCTCCCCACCGCTTCCAGATCGAGCAAGCTCGATCTCCAGCAACAGCGCCCGAGCGCCTCCTCGTTCCTTCTGTGGTCTGGCAACCGAGCCGAAGCTCAGGCAAATCTCCTCCGCCATGCCCTCTTCTTCTCCTCGTCCCTGCGCCTCTGCTTCACCGGAGACCGGCCCCGTCGCCTGCCCAAGTCCAATCAGAGGCCAGGGATCCTCGCGCATGAAGCCACCGCCTCGTCCCTGCTCCAAAGGAGGAAGAGCAGCGCCCGTGCCTGTTGACTGTGTCGCCCCGAGCACCAGTGTTCCAATGTCGGCCCTTCTGTAGCTCTCCAACACCCACCATGTACTTCCTTTGCCGTCCTCCCGCCGGAGAGCTCCACCAGCAGCGCCGCCAGGCCTCTGGTCCCTTCCCTTTCCTTTTCCTTGCTGAAGCTCTCCCTCTCATGTCGCCCAGCTCTCTCTCCCTTTTGTATTTTCATGGACAGGGGATCAAGCTGCCACCATGGACTACCTTCGCCGCCACATGTTGTCTTGTCCTCTCCCATGCAATGCCGCCCCAACCGCTAGACGCCCGGATCCGCTCCCCTCGCCGGTTTTGCGCCGTCCCCGACCTCCCCTGCTTCTGCTTCGAGCAGGAGGATTCGCTCGCAGCGCCGCCCCGCTCCTGTTGACCGCGAGCCTCGTCAGCGCCTCTTGCCTCGCTCGTGGACTGGCCTCCAGGCCGCTGCTGCTTTTCCCCGCTTTGGCCCAGCTAGGCCTCGCTGGCCCAATGTGAGGCCACACCCCAGCGCCCCACCTTTTTGTTGTTTTCTCCTGTTGGCCAGCCTGTTGTTTCGGCCTGTATAGTTTTTTTAGGCTCTGGGAATTTCTGTATTTATCCTGAGTCTGCCTGTTTTTTTCAGAAAACCCCCTAAGTTTCATGCATATCCTAACTCACCAACCATGTATCACATGTAAAAACATTATATATGTAAAATGCCTAGAATTTTGTCTAGTTTCATAATTTTCAACTTTCATCCATGTTTAAAATATTGTTTGTTTAAATTTTCTCTAATGCCATGTTAAAATGCTTTAATTCATAACTAATTAACCGTAGCTCCAAATTTAATAAACTTTATATGTAAATGGGGTAGAAAAATGCCTAGTTTAACATGGTGTACTTACTTTGCATGTTTAACAACTCTAAAATATGCTTTAGGTCAGAACAATACCAAATCTAATATATGCATATGACGATTTTTTCGGTCTTGTTGTTTGTTGTTCCGGCCTCATTTAAACTTGTCTAGATAGGTACTTTTCATATGCTTCACCTCTTGCCATGTTAATAACATTTAATATTGTTGGGTACATAAACGAGAGTGAACTAAATGTTTGAATGTGTTATTTTCTTCAATATGCAACTCATTGCATATTGAGCTCCACTTAAATTGTAGGATTGTTTGTGCATATTGCCATGGCATGCCTCTTTAAACCGGACATGCATCATACATGGTTGTGCATCATGCCATGTTTATGTGATGGTTGTTTACAATGTTGTTTGCTTCTTTCTGGTGTTGCTTCTTCGGGTTAGTTCCGATAACATCGCATTTGGGAGGATCCGTTCGACTACGTCCGTTTGTCTTATTCATGGACTCGTTCTTCTTCCTTGCGGGACCTCAAGCAAGATGACCGTACCCTCGAAATCACTTCTATCTTTGCTTGCTAGTTGCTCGCTCTATTGCTATGCCATGATACCTACCACTTGCTATATCATGCCTCCCATATTGCCATGCACTACAAAAAAAGACACATCCGTGACATTTTGGGCCGAACGAAATTTTTTTTGTCATACATATGACACTTCTATGACGATAATTGTGACAAAACCCGGTATCATCATAGATGTGGTGGGCTCCTACTTCTATGACAAAAAATCATGACAGAAAATGGGCTTTTCTTCCTGGGCGGGCCGGAGGCGCAGCTGCATGACATTCTTTGGGCCGTCCATGACGGAAAAAACCGTGGTAGAAGCGAGGGGGAGGAAAATTTTGGAGAGTTCCTAGTTACGGTGGGAGGTCGGGGGCCGAGCGATGCGCGTTTCTCTCGTACACGTACGCGCGTGAGTGCGAGGCGTTGGCTCTAACTGAACCCGAGCGAGGCGTTGGGCTCTAACTGAACCCGAGCGATTGCACTGCAGGCTACACGTTACTAAACCTGAGCGATCGATCGATGGCTGTTAACTGAACCCGATCGAGCGATTCCTTGGCTACTGCTGCTAACTGAAGCCGATCGATGGGATGAACAGTG